>NW_013679401.1:0-7265 GCF_000517525.1 Limulus polyphemus
GTAGTTAAACACAAAGGTTTACTTAAATTCCATCTATAATATCAACATGGTGGACATTTAGTTAAACACAAAGATTTACTTAAATTCCATCTATAATATCAACATGGTGGACATGTAGTTAAACACAAAGGTTTACTTAAATTCCATCTATAATATCAACATGGTGGACATTTAGTTAAACACAAAGATTTACTTAAATTCCATCTATAATATCAACATGGTGGACATGTAGTTAAACACAAAGGTTTACTTAAATTCCATCTATAATATCAACATGGTGGACATGTAGTTAAACACAAAAGTTTACTTAAATTTCATCTATAATATCAACATGGTGGAAATGTAGTTGAACTCAAAGGTTAACTTCAAATTCCATCTATAATATCAACATGGTGGACATGTAGTTAAACACAAAGGTTTACTTAAATTCCATCTATAATATCAACATGGTGGACATGTAGTTAAACACAAAGATTAACTTAAATTCCATCTATAATATCAACATGGTAGAAATGTAGTTAAACACAAAGATTAACTTAAATTCCATCTATAATATCAACATGGTGGACATGTAGTTAAACACAAAGGTTTACTTAAAATTTCAGTAACACATTTATTATAATATCTTGTAGACATCTGGTTAGTAAAGGTATCATTGAGCCGTTCGTCAACAGGACGCTTGAAGTCATTAACCGTAGACCAGTGTAGACAAACGCTCATTAATATACACTACGAGTACGATATCATGGTTACTTGTTTCTCAACAATACAGTGATTTTAATAAACTAAGAAAATAGAATTCTCTATCAAATGAAATACACGGCTACTGTCGCGTTTCACAAAGACGAGTGCTTATTATTTAAACGTACTGATTAAAACATACCGTGTCATTATTCACACAGTTCCTGTGAAGCCTGATAAGCGCAGATTTCAGAAATAAACCAATTTACTACAGTTCACACTTATGACACTGACCTTTCACTATACTTCCCAATATAAATACTTGTCAGTGTGTTAGTAATGTACTACTGGTATTGATTTATTCTGGACTATACAAGTATTTATATTGGGAATAAATCAATACCAGTAGTACATTACTAACACACTGACTTCTAGACTATATAAGTATTTATATCAGAAATAAATCAATACCAGTAGTATTCGTGATCTTCTATTATTTTCTAAATCTCCTGTGATACCAGTCAATTTAAATTTCTTAAATTTATAATGCTTTTCTTTAATTTTATTTCTTATACTCTTAGTGAGCCAACCTGTGATTTTCACTTGTACCTACCCTTTTCTTTCTATTATGAATTAGTTTACATTAAATATTTAAACATTTTCCACATCTGATCAGTGTCACCAAATAACTCAGCTACCCAATTCACAACAAATATTTCTTGTCGCAACCCTTCAATATTTGTTTTTTGGAAATTCGTAACCAAAATATCGCCATTCCTTATGCTACAAAACGTTGAACCTAATAGAGAACGATCGCTTGCACCCAGATGTTTCCCAATTTCCACACCCTTCCAAATCTTAGTTTATAAATTACTGACCTATACATGTCTAGATTAGTCTTTTTGTGATAAATTACACGTCTTGAATATCAATTTCTAACAAGCCTCCGTTTGAATTTCTTATATAAAACCCATGTTTCATCATAGTGCCCTTTACTCATACATTCTTTTTGATGTCCTAATTTCCTGTTTCACCAACTAATGTATTTAAAGAAATCCTTACTGTTAATTTTTACATTTTCAGCCAAGAATTAATGCAGTCATCTTGTTTGATCTCATTTCCATTTATCAACTTATCAAGATGTGGAATACTGCTTAAATCTTCATTAGTAAAAAACCAAAGAAAAGGCAAAATTTAATAACCCAGCCATCTCATAATAATCAGATACAAGCCTTCCTTTGTCATCTCATAAGGGTCCTACCCCCATCCTAACATTTTGTTTCCCCTTCAAGTGGCTCACATATCTTTAACCTCCTTCAAAACCCTTGGAGAAATATTATCTGGCCCAGGAGACTTATCATTTTTTAAACTTCTCAATTTTATTCTTAACCAGCTCACTACTATTTTTTGTCAGTCCTTGAATAGTGGGCATGTACCAGAGGATTGGAAGTTAGCTAATGTAACTCCTTTTTCCAAGGAAGGGGATAACAATTGTCCCAGTAATTATAGACTTATTAGACTTACATCAGTTGTGAGAAAAGTTTTGGAAAATCTGTTAAAAGATGCCATGCAAAGTCATTTAAGAAAGTTTAGAATTTTATTGGATAGTCAACATGGTTTCACTAAGGGAAAATCTTGCATTATAAATCTTTTAACATTCTTTGGAACGGTTACTGGTTATGTAGATTAAGGTAAGGGTGTAGGTTTAGTGTATCTGGATTTTCAGAAAGCATTTCACAAGGTGCCACATAAAATGATTATAAAAATTATTTCTATAGGTGTGGGGGATAATATAGCAATTTGGATAGAAAATGCAGAAGGTTGTTACTAATGGAGCTCAGTCAAATGTCACAAGTGTGGTACCTTAGGGCTCAGTCTTAGGACCTTTGCTTAATACCATAGATGAAGGAATAGTCAATAAATTACTTAAATTTGTAGATGATATTAAGGTCTTGGGTGTTGCTAGCTGGGAAGAGGATGCTGCTGATTTACAAAAGGATTTAGATCATTTAGTGAGTTGGGTGAATAGATGAAAGATAGTTTTCAATTACAATAAATGCATGCAGGTTATTATAATTTGAATTATAAGTATCATTTGAGTGGGAATAGCCTTAATAGTGTCTTGAAAGAGAGGGAGTTTGGTGTAATAGTTGATCAGTCTCTAAAGCCATTAAAACAGTGTGCTGTTGCTAGTGGTAGGGTAAATAAGATTTTAGGTTGTGTCTACAGAAATATTGAATACAAGTCTAACGATGTTATCATTTCATTGGATAGGTCTCTGGTTAGGCCACATTTGGAATATTGTGTTCAGTCTTGGGCTCCTTACCTTAGGAAAAACATGGAATTGTTGGAAAAGGTTCAGAGAAGGGTTACTAGAATGGTGCCAGGAATGGAGGGGTTGTCATACGAGGAGACGAATTAGGGGGGATCTGATTGAGTTGTTTAAGATTTTAAAGGGAATTGACAGTGTTGATGCATCATGTCTTCATACTTAGCAATGAGAATAGTAGGACTAGGGGTTACAAGTGTAAATTTTGGCAGGGTATGAGTCATCTTCAGCTAAGACTGTTTTATTTTTCCAACAGGATGGTTGGCCATTGAAATGAGCTGCCTTCGGATGTTGTGAAGGCAGTAAATATAAGTGAGTTTAAAAGAAAGCTTGATGAGTATATGAATGATAAGAGCTGGCTTTAAGATTTTGCAAATAAATTTATTAATAGTTTTAGTTTAATTTAGAGGAGGGGACAGCCAATAGGTCTCATGTTGTTCCAAAACGTTCTGTTATGTTAAGACGTATATTAGTTTATCTTGAAGTTTTGTTAACAATTGTTTCAATATGTTTAACAACGGTCTTATTTAGAGTTCGTGATTTTACACTGGAATCTTGTTAATATATAAAATAAAAAGTAGACTAACTGTTGTAGATTGAACTTGTGACCGAAATTAACAGCACCAGCCAGAACCAACTAACTCTGTTACCATCCTTTGTATAATGAAATCTCAAATATTTTACATGTTGATGTCTAAGTGGATATTAAAAGTAGAATTTAATCGATTTTTGAAAACTTATTTTTGTCAGACTGAGTAGGAAGTATGAAAGAATTGTATGCTAACTGAAATGTTTCATCTAATACTGAGAAATAGAATATCGTGAATACACATTTAATGTTCTCTATCACTATGTAAACATAAAACTTTGTTAAAGTAAAAACTCTAGTTAAAGTATGGTGAACATTAAATTCAGGTAGAAAATATATGATTATGTAGAGTTTGAACCATTTATTTTCAATATTAACTATAATGTAAATACATAGAGACAATGTATTATAATTGACTTGTTTAACTTTTGTTTCATTAAAACTTTTTCTGCCATATAGGTCACCCTCTTCTGTTAGTCAAACCGTGAGTCAGATAAAGTGTTCCGCATTCAAACGAAATCATTATCTGCTTTAGCTAACACAAAAGGTCAAAGTATTTTATGAACTTGATGTCCTGCCCTGTATATTTTCTACAACCAAAGTTTATCGAGCCTCTCAGTAGTCTTGAATATCAAACACATGACTCATGTCAGGAATAGACTGAAAGAGCCCCAAAGTAAACCTATAGACTATATGTAGTTAGTAAGAAACAAGCTCTAGACAACACTAATTGTTATTTACATAGATCTTTTAAACTCAACTGAATTTTACAGCTAAACATATAAATAAGCGTCCTTTTCAGGGCAAATCATCTGATATATATAGCAATACTGATTTTAGTTCTTACCGTAACATTATTTCGTATCCATTAATTATATTTTCTGAGGCTATGGAAATTATAACATCACTTAATTAAACTGAACGTTTGACTGATTGTTCACTATCGTTTATAAACTATATGTAATTTTACATACTAAATTGGAATGAACATAATTTATATGAAAGCTATTCCAATATAATTATAAACTCTGATACTTAGAGTACCTGAAGTTTTGTTATGTATGCATGACAGCATATTGTGCTAAGAAGAAACGTGAATGCAAGGACCATATTCGAATGTGTGTGGACAATATTGTATTTAGTATGCTTATTATCGTTTTCGACATGTGTCAAAACGGAAAGTCATATCTAGATTTGGATCACATAAAGATATTAATGATATATTTGTTCATGATTTTGTTGCAAAACGTTTTGAAGTAAAAACGTCCTTTATAGACGTTTTCTTATGTAGATAAGATTCCAAAAATATTCATTGTGAGAAAATTAATAGAAATATTGTATCAATAATAGTTTTACAGGTAATTAAATCTACACATTGTTGACATGTTGAGACAATGAGCTCATCTTCCTACGTTTATAGAAACACTACTCTTAGTAACACCGTCTGTATGTGTGTTACCACGTGATGACCTTTGTATTTCTTAACAGTCAAAGTTTATCAAGCTTGACAGTAGTCTTGACGTTGCTGCCCACATAGTTTGTATGTGTGACTACTTGACGACCTCCTAACAAACAGCAGTCTTGACGTCAGACAGTCTCAAGGTCAAATGAAGAAGAAATTTTAATCTTCAAGTGAATGTTCTATAGAAAATTTATGGATAAACAGTAAGTAACCCTTTTATTATATTTAGTTGTAGCAAAATAAGCATCCTTTTAAGGAAAATAAAAGTATTTAAAGTAAATTATTGATTAAAATAACTGCCTCATTATATCATCAACTGATATATATATATATATATTATAATAGCTGTCTGATTGACTTGTGAAAGTGAAACAGCAGGTGTCTGCCTAAAGTAACATTATCCTTAGTGATGATAACATCTTTGGACTATAGAAACACTTTAAAAAGTACATAAGTGAAATGACATATTTTGTCAAGAACATATTATATGAATAAAGACAAGTTAGCGAAAGTGCATGATATTTAAATTAGCGTCCTTTTCAAAACATTAATTGTAAAAATATACTTTAATATAATCAGTATATGTTGAATATGGACTAAATCAAACAAAAGCAAATGGCTGTCTCGTTCAATAATTTATAACAAATATTATGTATGATAAAATTCTTTCAGGAGTGCATTAAAACATTTGTAACATTATTGTCCTATAGAAACGCAAGTAAATGAAACCTGCACACTGTACTACAGAATTATAGAATCACCTTTGTAAAACGTACACAATTAAATTTAAGTTGAAATCTGTATACAATCCTTAGTAACATTATCCACCTTTGTAAAATACATGTAATCTATAAAATAAAACAAAAACATGAATTAGACCTGTATGCAGCTCTATGGGTCTGTCAGCCTTTGTAAGTTGCATTTAATGATTTACTTACGAAGTGAAATTGTAAACACATGGTTATAAAATTAGATTAAGCTACTAGTCTTAAGACTTTGTTACTATAATATCATATCGATCTACATCACACCATTAAGCCCTCTGGTTCCACTTCGTGGAACTAGCAACGCTCTCTTTGGTGCCAATTCGTGGAACTATGACGTCATCGTCTCTTACATTCTGTTTTCATGTCCGCCTCTCATGTGTGCCTAGCAATGCGCCCTCTGGCGACATTTAAAGCAACTAAGATGTTATCGTCACTGGCGTCTATGACGTCATCGTTTCTAGGGACATCATCGCATGGCGCCATCCCCCTCTGACGGCACTTCATGGAACTATGATGTCATCGTCTTTGATGACACCATCGTCTTCCCCATTGTTTGAGCGGCACACTTGTGGCACCCTCTGTCGGCGTGTTACAACTGTACTGTTTTTCATGGAACTAACTTACAACTATACTATTTTTCATGGAACGTAGTTAAAACTGCACTGTTTTTCCATGAAACTGAGTTACAATTATACTGTATTTCAAGAAACCGATTCACAACTGTATCGTGTTTCATGGGACCGAATTACAACTATACTGTTTTTCCATGAAACCGATTCACAACTGTACTGTTTTTCATGGAACCCAGTTGCAGCTATACTGTGTTTTAAAAGTGTCAAACTGAGTTTTAATTGTTCTGTATTACTGAGTTTTAACTGTTGTATATTACTGAGTTTTAACTGATCTATATCGAAACATTACGTCGAATTAAACTTTTGTGTTTTTCTATTTGAAATTGCATAATTTTCTACATTTTGCTTTAGATATTCGTGTGTCCCCCAATGGCACAGCGGTATGACTGCGGACTTACAACGTTATAATCCGGGTTTCGATACCCGTAGTGGGCAGAGCACAGATAGCCCATTGTGTAGCTCTGTGATTAATTACAAACAAACATATATTCGTGTATGAAACTTCATTGAAATGAACCTGTCTGTACTAACTGTTTTAGATATATTTATATATCAGCAAATCGTGTATGAAACTTCATTGAAGTGAACCTGTCTGTACTAACTGTTTTAGATATATTTATATATCAGCAAATCGTGTATGAAACTTCATTGAAGTGAACCTGTCTGTACTAATTGTCCTAGATATATTTATATATCAGCAAATCGTGTATTAAACTTCACTGAAGTGAACCTGTCTGTACTAACTGTTTTAGACATATTTATATATCAGCAAATCGTGTATGAAACTTCATTGAAATGAACCTGT
>NW_013679402.1:0-6523 GCF_000517525.1 Limulus polyphemus
CGTTAAATCTTGTGTCTTCTTATTGATAGTACACAGTATTTTTCAATCTTGTGTCTTCTTATCGACAGTGCATAGTATTGTTAACTCTTGTGTCTTCTTATTGGCAGTACACATTATTGTTGAATCTTGTGTCTTGTTATTGATAGTACACAGTATCATTAAATCTTGTGTCTCCTTATGATAGTAAATAGGATTGTTAAATCTTGTGTCTTCTTATTGATAGTACACATTATCGTTAAATATTGTATCTTCCCTTCGACAGTGCATAGTATTGATAACTCTTGTGTCTTCTTATTGGCAGTACACAGTATTTTTCAATCTTGTGTCTTCTTATCGACAGTGCATAGTATTGTTAACTCTTGTGTCTTCTTATTGGCAGTACACATTATCGTTAAATCTTGTGTCTTCTTATCGACAGTGCATAGTATTGTTAACTCTTGTGTCTTCTTATTGGCAGTACACAGTATTTTTCAATCTTGTGTCTTCTTATCGACAGTGCATAGTATTGTTAACTCTTGTGTCTTCTTATTGGCAGTACACATTATTGTTGAATCTTGTGTCTTGTTATTGATAGTACACAGTATCATTAAATCTTGTGTCTTCTTATCGCAAGTACACATTATTGTTGAATATTGTGTCTTGTTATTGATAGTACACAGTATCATTAAATCTTGTGTCTTCTTATGATAGTAAATAGGATTGTTAAATCTTGTGTCTTCTTATTGATAGTACACAGTATCGTTAGTTCTTAAGGCACTTTAGTTATAGTACACAGTATTTTTAAAACGTTTGTCTTCTTCTTGATAATATAAAGTATTGTTAAATATTGTGTCTTCTTATTGACAGTACAAAGAATGTTTTAATTTTGTGGCTTGTTAGTGATAGTACACAGTATCGTTAAATTTTGTCTTCTTATTTATAGTACATAGTATTGTTAAATCTTGTGTCTTCTTATTGATAGTACACAGTATTGTTAAATCTTGTGTCTTTCTATTGACATTACACAGTATTGTTAAATCTTGTGTCTTCTTACTGATAGTACACAGTATCGTTAAATCTTGTGTCTTCTTATTGATAATTTACAGTATCGTTAAATCTTGTGTCTTCTAATGATACTACATAGGATTGTTAAATCTTGTGTCTTCTTATTGATAGTACACAGTATCGATAAATTTTGTGTTTTCTTATGGACAGTACACATTATTGATAAATCTTGTCTTCTTATGGACATTACACAGTATTGTTCCATCTTGTGTCTTCTTATTGACAGTACACAGTATTGTTAAATCTTGTGTCTTTCTATTGACAGTACACAGTATTGTTAAATCTTTTTTCTTCTTATTGACAGTACATAGTTTCGTTAAATCTTGTGGATTGCTAGTGATAGTACACAGTATCGTTAAATCTTGTGTCTCCTTATTGACAGTAGACAGTATTGTTAAATCTTGTGTCTTATTATTGACAGTACAAAGTATTGTTAAACCTTTTGTCTTCTTATTGCAAGTACACAGTATCGTTAAATCTTGTGGCTTGTTAGTGATAGTACACAGTATCGTTAAATCTTGTGTCTTCTTTTTGACAGTACACAGTATCGTTAAATCCTCTCGCTTGTTAGTGATAGAACACAGTATTTTTAAATCTTGTGTTTTCTTATTGACATTACATAGTATTGTTAAATCATATGTCTTCTTATCGACAGTACATAATATTGTATAATATTTTGTCTTCTAATTGACAGTACACAGTATCGTTAATTCTGTTGGCCCTTTAGTGATAGTACACGGTATTGTTAAAACGATTGTCTTCTTATTGATAATACACAGTACCGTTAAATCTTGTGTCTTGTTATTGATAGTACACAATATCGTTAAATCTTGTATCTTCTTATCGACAGTACAAAGTATTGTTAAATCTTTGTCTTCTTATTGACCTTACATAGTATTGTTAAATCTTGTGTCTTCTTATTGACAGTACATTGTATAGTTAAATCTTATGTCTTCTTATTGATATCACACAGTATTGTTGAATCTTATGTCTTCTTATTGATAGTACACAGTATCGTTCATTCTTGTGGCCCTTTAGTGATAGTACACAGTATTTTTAAAACGTTTGTCTTCTTCTTGATAATACACAGTATTGTTAAATCTTGTGTCTTCTTATTGATAGTACACAGTATCGTTAAATCTTGTGTCTTCTTATTATAGTACATAGGATTGTTAAATCTTGTGTCTTCTTATTGACAGTACACAGTATTGTTAAATCTCGTGTCTTCTTATTGATAATACTGTGTACTATCAATAACAAGCCACAATATTTAACGATTATGTGTACCGTTAAATCTTATGGCTTGTTATTGATAGTACACAGTATCGTTAAATCTTGTGTCTTCTTATTTGCAGTTAACAGTATTGTTAAATCTTTTGTCTTCTTATTGACATTACACAGTATCGTTAAATCCTCTCGCTTGTTAGTGATAGAACACAGTATTTTTAAATCTTGTGTTTTCTTATTGACAGTACATAGTATTGTTAAATCCTATGTCTTCTTATCGACAGTACACAATACTATATAATATTTTGTCTTCTAATTGACAGTACAAAGTATCGTTAATTCTGGTTTCCCTTTAGTGATATTTCACGGTATTGTTAAAACGTTTGTCTTCTTCTTGATAATACACAGTATTGTTAAATCTTGTGTCTTCCTATTGACAGTACACAGTATTGTTCCATCTTGTGTCTTCTTATTGACAGTACACAGTATCGTTAAATCTTGTGGCTTGTTAGTGATAGTACACAGTATCGTTAAATCTTGTCTTCTTATTTATAGTACATAGTATTGTTAAATCGTGTGTCTTCTTATTGACAGTACACAGTATTTTTAAATCTTGTGTCTTCTTATCGACAGTACACAATATTGTTAATCTTTTATCTTCTTATTGACAGTACACAGTATTGTTTAAATCTTGGGACTTCTTATTAATAGTACATAGTATTGTTAAATCTCGTGTCTTCTTATTAATAGCACACAGTATTGTTAAATCTTGTGTCTTCTTATTGACATTACACAGTATTGTTAAATCTTGTTTCTTCTTATTGGTAGTACACAGTATCGTTAAATCTTGTGTCTTCTTATTGAGAGTACACAGTATTGTTAAATCTTTTGTCTTCTTATCGCAAGTACACATTATTGTTGAATCTTGTGTCTTCTTATTGATAGCACACAGTATTGTTAAATATTTTGTCTTCTTATTGACATTACACAGTATTGTTAAATCTTGTGTCTTCTTATTGATTGTACACTGTATCGTTAAATCTTGTGTCTTCTTATTATATACACATTAACGTTAATTCTTGTGTCTTCTTATCGACAGTGCATAGTACTGTTAAATCTTGTGATTTTTTATTGGCAGTACACAGTATTGTTAAATCTTGTGTCTTCTTATTGACAGTACACATAATCGTTAAATCTTTTGTCTTCTTATTGACAGTACAAAGTTTCGTTAAATCTTGTGGATTGTTAGTGATAGTATACAGTATCGTTAAATTATGTGTCTTCTTATCGACAGTACACAGTATTGTTAAATCTTCTGTTTTCTTATTGAGGGTACACAGTATAGTCTAATCTTGTGGCTTGTTATTGATAGTACACATTATCGTTAAATCTTATGGCTTGTTATTGATAGTACACAGTATCGTTAATACTTGTGTCTTCTTATTGACAGTACACAGTGTTTTTAAATGTTGTGTTTTCACATAGACAGTACACAGTATCGTTAAATCTTGTGGCTTGTTATTGATAGTACACAGTATCGTTAGTACTTGTGTTTTCATATAGACAGTACACAGTATCGTTAAATCTTGTGGCTTGTTAGTGATAGTACACAGTATTATTAAAACGTTTGTCTTCTTATTGATAATACACAGTATCCTTAAATCTTGTGGCTTGTTAGAGATAGTACACAGTATTGTTATATCTTGTGTCTTCTTACTGACAGTAAACAGTATTGTTCTATCTTGTGTGTTCTTATTGACAGTACACAGTATCGTTAAATCCTCTCGCTTTTAGTGATAATACATAGTATTTTTAAATCTTGTGTTTTCTTATTGACAGTACATAGTATTGTTAAATCCTATGTCTTCTTATCGACAGCACCCAATATTGTTAAATATTGTGTCTTTTAATTGACAGTACACAGTATTGTTAAATCTTGTGTCTTCTTATCGCAAGTACTCATTATTGTTGAATCTTGTGTCTTGTTATTGATAGTACACAGTATCGTTAAATCTTGTGTCTTCTTATGATAGTACACCGTATTTTTAAATCTTGATTTTTCTTATTGACAGTACATAGTATTGTTAAATCCTCTGTCTTCTTATCGACAGTATACAATATTGTTAAATATTTTGTCTTTTAATTGACAGTACACAGTATTGATAAATCTTGTGTCGTCTTATCGCAAGTACACATTATTGTTGAATCTTGTGTCTTGTTATTGATAGCACACAGTATCGTTAAATCTTAATTCTTCTTATGATAGTACATAGGATTGTTAAATCTTGTGTCTTCTTATTGATAGTACACAGTTTCGTTAAATCTCGTGTTTTCTTATTGATAGTACACAGTATCGTTAATTCTGGTTGCCCTTTAGTGATAGAACACGGTATTGTTAAAACGTTTGTCTTCTTATTGATAATACACAGTATCGTTAAATCTTGTGTCTTATTACTGATAGTACACAGTATCGTTAAATCTTGTATCTTCTTATCGACAGTACACAGTATTGTTAAATCTTTGTCTTGTTATTGACCTTATATAGTATTGTTAAATCTTGTGTCTTCTTATTGACAGTACACTGTATAGTTAAATTCTGTCTTCTTATTGATAACACACAGTATTGTTAAATCTTGTGTCTTCTAATTGATAGTACACAGTATCGTTAATTCTTGTGGCCCTTTAGTGATAGAACACAGTATTGTTAAAACGTTTGTCTTCTTTTTGATAATACACAGTATTGTTCCATCTTGTGTCTTCTTATTGACAGTTCACAGTATCGTTAAATCTTGTCTTCTTATTTATAGTACATAGTATTGTTAAATCTTGTGTCTTCTTATTGAGGGAACACAGTATTTTTAAATCTTGTGTTTTATTATTGACAGTACACAGTATTGTTAAATCCTGTGTCTTCTTATCTACAGTACACAATATTGTTAAATCTTTTATCTTCTTATTGACAGTACACAGTATTGTTAAATCTTGTGTCTTCTTATTGATAGTACACAGTATTGTTTAATATTGTGTCTTCTTATTGATAGTACACAGTATCGTTAAATATTGTGTCTTCTTGTGGACAGTACACAGTATTGATAAATCCTCTCTTCTTATTGACTTTACACAGTATTGTTCCATCTTGTGTCTTCTTATAGACAGTACACAGTATCGTTAAATCTTGTGGCTTGTTAGTGATAGTACACAGTATCGTAAAATCTTGTCTTCTTATTTATAGTACATAGTATTGTTAAATCTTTTGTCTTCTTATTGACAGTACACAGTATCGTTAAATCTTGTGGCTTGTTAGTGATGGTACACAGTTTTATTATATCTTGTGTCTTCTTATTGACATTACACAGTATTGTTAAATCTTGTGTATTGTTATTGATAATACACAGCATTGTTAAATCTTGTGTCTTCTTACTGATAGTACACAGTATCGTTAAATATTGTGTCTTCTTATTGATAGTACACAGTATCGTTAAATCTAGTAGCTTGTTAGTGATAGTACACAGTATTGTTAAATCTTGTGTCTTCTTATTGATAGTACACATTATCGTTAAATCTTGTGTCTTCTTATCGTCAGTGCATAGTATTATTAAATCTTGTGTCTTCTTATTGGCTGTACATAGTATTGTTAAGTGTTGTGTCTTCTTATTGACAATACACAGTATTGTTAAATCTTGTGTCTTCTTATTGACAGCACACATAATCATTAAATCTTGTGGCTTGTTATTGATTGTTTGGCTTGTTAGAGATAGTACACAGTATTTTTATATCTTCTATCTTCTTCCTGACAGTAAACAGAATTGTTAAATCTTGTGTCTTGTTATTGATAGTACACAGTATTTGTTAAATCTTCTTTCTTCTTATTGATGGTACATAGGATTGTTAAATCTTATGTGTTCTTATTGAAAGTACACAGTATTGTTCTATCTAGTGTCTTCTTATTAACAGTACACAGTATCGTTAAATCCTCTCGCTTGTTAGTGATAGTACACAGTATTCTTATATCTTGTGTCTTCTTATTGACAGTACACAGTATTGTTCTATTTTTTGTCTTCTTATTAACAGTACACAGTATCGTTAAATCCTCTCGCTTGTTAGTGATAGTACACAGTAATTTTAAATCTTGTGATTTCTTATTGACAGTACACAGTGTTGTTAAATACTGTGTCTTCTTATCGACAGTACACAGTATTGTTAAATCCTGTGTCTTCTTATCGACAGTACACAGTATTGTTAAATCTTGTGT
>NW_013679402.1:6533-7273 GCF_000517525.1 Limulus polyphemus
CAGTATTGTTAAATCTTGTGTCTTGTTATTGATAGTACACAGTATTCGTTAAATCTTGTTTCTTCTTATCGTCAGTGCATAGTATTGTTAAATCTTATGTGTTCTTATTGGCTGTACACAGTTTTCTTAAAACTTGTGTCTTCTTATTGACAGTACACAGTATTGTTAAATCTTGTGTCTTCTTATTGACAGCACACATAATCATTAAATCTTGTGTCTTGTTATTGATAGTTCACAGTATCGTTAAATCTTATTTCTTGTTAGTGATAGTACACACTATTGTTAAATCTTGTGTCTTCTTAACGACAGTACCCAGTATTGTTAAATCTTGTGTTTTCTTATTGAAAGTACACAGTTTCATTAAATCTCGTGTCTTCTTGTTGATAGTACACAGTATTCTTATATTTGTGTCTTCTTATTGATAGCACACAGTATTTTTAAATCTTGTGGCTTGTTATTGATAGTACACAGTGTCGTTAAATCTTGTCTTCTTATTGATATTAAAAATTATTGTTAAATCTTATGTCTTCTTATTGACAGTACACAGTATTGTTAAATCTTGTGTTTTCTTATTGAAAGTACACAGTTTATTGTTAAATCTTGTTTTTTTTTGACAGTACACAGTATCGTTAAATCTTGAGGCCATTTATTGACAGTACACAGTACTGTTAAATTTTTATGTCTTCTTATTGACAGTACACAGTATCGTTAAATCTTGTGTCTTCTTATTGACAGTATAC
>NW_013679403.1:0-3170 GCF_000517525.1 Limulus polyphemus
TATGATTGGTCTAAAGCAGACAGCCACGCCCATCCTTTCCAGAACACTTCACTGATCTGTAGCTAACTTTATTCTATCCAAACCCTATGTGATTGGTTTAAAGCAGAGAGCCACGCCCATCCTTTCCGAAACACTTCACTGATTTGTTGTTAACTAAACCTCAAGCGAAGCAACAATGAAAGGTAACACATTTATTTAAAATTTTAATGAAAATGACACATCACACAGGCCTTATATGGTAGTTTTTCTTGACCATTAACTTCTTACTTGAACTTTGACCACTAAGTCCACCACAGTATTAGCGATTATGGACGCTTTGGGTCCCTGGAAGGCCCTCCGATTACTTGCTGCTACTCGAAGAATGTACTGGGGTTGGTCTTCATAGTTCAGTTTGTCAGCTGTGTATACAATCCCCGTTTCTTCATCGATCTCAAAAGCCTGGTGGTCATTTCCTTGGACGATATTGTATTTAATCAAGGCGTTTTCACCCTCGTCCTTGTCAGCAGCCTGCCCAAAATATAGACTAAACATGTTTGTTGTTTTTATGTTAAAACCGTATTTTTAAAATTAGCTTTCAAACTTCAAGCTTAGGCTGAATGGGATCTTTCTACCTGACGTTTCGGTTATGGACCTTCAATATACACGTGTTTTCTAGGCTGAATGGGATCTTTCTACCTGACGTTTCGGTTGTGGACCTTCAATATACATGTGTTTTCTTTCTCTACATTCTTCTGCTGTTTACGTAATTTTTATCACAGATCTTAGACATAATGTTCTCTAATGCTTTGTCAGTTTTCATCGTTTACATCATGATGTCAATTTCTATTAATCATTCTTTGTAATGTAACAGAAAATAAGGAGATCTCGGTTAATGGAATAAATATAAGGAGATCTCGGTTAATGGAATAGATATAAGGAGATCTCGGTTAATGGAATAAATAAGGAGATCTCGGTTAATGGAATATAAAAACGGAGGTCTCAGCTCACAGTGTAAATAAATGCGAATATTTATAATTTTAATTTATCTTTGTTTTATAAAAATAATATTATTAACGACTGTTGATGAGGGAGTTCACAGAGAAACGTGTCTAGTTATTAACAATATAATAAAACTGATGGCAAACTCGACCAACAACACGACCCTATCCCGTGATTTCAAGGAATATAGTACAACACTAGAACGTGAGATACGTTATCAGATAACCGAATAGGAAACTTTAGTGAGATACACTGAATTGTTGGACATGATACAGAATGACGTGGAGCTAAGAAATATGGAACCACGTGGACAGAAAATTAGGTCAACTTTGTTCTCGATCTAAAAGTGTTTAACAATGTGTACTTGTCGTGTGTAACACGAGTCAAGTCAAGCGTTTTAGGATTGATAAGGTCGTCAGAAATATCCAGCCAGAAATCATTCTCGTTGGTTTAAAATTAATTGTAGAATCTGTAACAATCGTTCAATTTACAGTTTTATGAGTGACATGTTGCGACATCTAGTGGTGTTAATAGCGACGTTTTCTGAAACACATGTTACAGCATCTTGAAGTGTCACTATTTAAGTTTCCTGAATAACTTGTTGTAGCATGTTTTGGTTTTGTTTTAACGTTTTCTGAATAACACACCGTAGCATGTTGTAGTGTTTGTTTTCTGAATGACATGTTGTGGTGTTACTGCTTTCTAAAAAGACGTATTGTAGCATGTTGTGGTGTTACTGTTTTCTAAAAGACGTGTTGTAGCAAATTGTGTTGTTACTGTTTTCTACGTGTTGTAGCATGTTGTGGTATTGTTTTAACGTTTTCTGAATAACACATCGTAGCATGTTGTAGTGTTTGTTTTCTGAATGACGTGTTGTGGTGTTACTGCTTTCTGAAAGACGTGTTGTAGCAAATTGTGTTGTTACTGTTTTCTACGTGTTGTAGCATGTTGTGGTATTGTTTTAACGTTTTCTGAATAACACATCGTAGCATGTTGTAGTGTTTGTTTTCTGAATGACATGATGTGTTGTTACTGTTTTCTACGTGTTGTAGCATGTTGTGTTGTTACTGTTTTCTACTTGTCGTAACATGATGTGTTGTTACTGTTTTCTACGTGTTGTAACATGTTGTGTTGTTACTGTTTTCTACGTGTTGTAACATGATGTGTTGTTACTGTTTTCTACTTGTCGTAACATGGTGTGTTGTTACTGTTTTCTACTTGTCGTAACATGGTGTGTTGTTACTGTTTTCTACTTGTCGTAACATGGTGTGTTGTTACTGTTTTCTACGTGTCGTAACATGGTGTGTTGTTACTGTTTTCTACTTGTCGTAACATGGTGTGTTGTTACTGTTTTCTACGTGTTGTAACATGTTGTGTTGTTACTGTTTTCTTCGTGTTGTAACATGTTGTGTTGTTACTGTTTTCTACTTGTTGTAACATGTTGTGTTGTTACTGTTTTCTACGTGTTGTAACATGATGTGTTGTTACTGTTTTCTACTTGTCGTAACATGGTGTGTTGTTACTGTTTTCTACTTGTCGTAACATGGTGTGTTGTTACTGTTTTCTACGTGTTGTAACATGATGTGTTGTTACTGTTTTCTACTTGTCGTAACATGATGTGTTGTTACTGTTTTCTACGTGTTGTAACATGATGTGTTGTTACTGTTTTCTACTTGTCGTAACATGATGTGTTGTTACTGTTTTCTACGTGTTGTAACAACTTACGTTCATTTCAAATACTTTGAAAGGTGGTTCTTTCTCTTCGGGCACCAGAACAGTGTAGGATTCCCTGTCGAACTGTGGAGGGTTATCGTTAATATCATCTACTCGTACAAGAACTGTCGCGGTGCCGCTAAGCTGCGGCACTCCTCTGTCAAATGCAATCACCAAAAATTCAATTTTGGTCTCCATTTCTCGATCCAAGCTTCTCCTGGTGAGAATATTTCCATCTTTATCGATGTGGAAGGCGGCGCTGGCTTTGTTGCCAATAATACTGTAATGGACTTCAGCATTCTTTCCGGTGTCTCCGTCAACAGCCTAAAGTAGACAGTAAACATTACTGTTATAGCACTAGTAGACAGTCAACATTACTGTTAATAGCACTAGTAGACAGTAAACATTACTGTTATAGCACTAGTAGACAGTAAAAGTTACTGTTATAGCACGAGTAGACAGTCAACATTACTGTTATA
>NW_013679403.1:4022-5275 GCF_000517525.1 Limulus polyphemus
TAGACAGTCAACATTACTGTTATAGCACTAGTAGACAGTCAATATTACTGTCATATCACTAGTAGACAGTCAACATTACTGTTATAGCACTAGTAGACAGTAAACATTACTGTTATAGCACTAGTAGACAGTAAAAATTACTGTTATAGCACTAGTAGACAGTAAATATTACTGCTATAGCACTAGTAGACAGTAAAAATTACTGTTATAGCACTAGTAGACAGTCAACATTACTGTTATAGCACTAGTAGACAGTCAACATTACTGTTATAGCACGAGTAGACAGTAAACATTAATGTTCTAGCACTAGTATACAGAATTAAGTAACAATCTGTCAACAGACTTAAAGTACAGATGAACTACAAAGGAAACTTTGTTGGCTAGTCTCTTCGCTGAGAGTGTAATTTATTTAAGTATTTTTCAGCTACAATTTACGACAGAGAATAATACGTTGTTTTAAGTTCAGCGCCAGAAAGTACATATTTAAAGTCAGTGTATATTTAACTTGAGCTCAGTATCCTTGAGCCGATTTTTAAAGAATTTCTCCCATTATTAAAAGTCGGAAGTTGGCGAAGCAACGAAACCAATAAAGACCGAATTTTAAACCTATTTGATTTCATTTCTACGCTAGCTATCGCTGTTTAACATCATAATATTAAACCCTTTATACTACATATAAGTAAGCATTTCGAACAGATTTATTTCTGTCATCATCTCCAGCCTAGCTGACGGGATACGATACTGAGCGACCGACGTCCTAGGCAGGGACATGTAACAGAATAGACCATAGGTTTTAATACACGACTCCAGTTTAAAATCCGTAATGGAAAAGTCTTGTCAGGTTTATTTAAAAGTTCAGAAACACAACTTTTCGAGTGCATTGTTTTTTAACTTTATAACAACGTTTCGACCACTCGTGTGGTCATCATCAGATAACCTGTCATCTATTTAAGTAGACAATGGACTTTCTCTCACATCTTGTTAATGTTATACAGTGTCGCACGTTAAAAAACTATCGGTTTAACAAAGTTCAACATGTGTGAATGAATGTCACTCGAAACCTCGGTTTCATTAGCATGGAGACGTGCCCACTAGATATACTTACCAGCACTGTACCAACTGATACACGTGTCCATTAGATATACTTATCACCATACCAACTGACCACTAGATATACTTACCAGCACTCTACCAACTGACCACTAGATATACTTACCAGCACTCTACCAACTGACCACTAGATATACTTATCA
>NW_013679403.1:6160-8998 GCF_000517525.1 Limulus polyphemus
ATGACAGCAAATGTACAACGTTTCGACAAGGTTTTGTCATCATCACCTGATGATGACAAAACCTTGTCGAAACGTTGTACATTTGCTGTCATGTTGATGATGACAAAACCTTGTCGAAACGTTGTACATTTGCTGTCTTGTTAAACTTATATTAAAGTTTTTCTTCATTACCCATTTAAGCCGTCTCCAGCCATTATTTGACCACTAGATATACTTATCACTACTCTACCAACTGACCACTAGATATACTTATCACCACTCTACCAAATGACCACTAGATATACTTATCACCATACCAACTGACCACTAGATATACTTATCACCATACCAACTGACCACTAGATATACTTATCACCACTCTACCAACTGACCACTAGATATACTTACCAGAATTGTACCAACTGACCACTAGATATACTTACCAGCACTGTACCAACTGACCACTAGATATACTTACCAGCACTGTACCAACTGATACGTTTTCTTGAAGTTCTTCAAACACTGAAAAGTTGTAATGACTGTGAGTAAACACGGGCTGCTTGTCGTTAATGTCCACAACCTTCACAGTCAGAGGAGCCACTGCCGTCTAATGGAGAAAAAATAGTGTTTTAGTAGCCCTCCTCCAGGTTTATTTGTTCATTTTAGGGTTATCTTGCTTCGAGGAAGCACTCACATTGTTTTAAAGTTTCTATTGATTTGTCATATCGCTAAAAAACTTTTGAGCTGATGCTAAAGTTTGATATCAGATATTCTTGTAGACCTGGCCCAACACATCACGTAAAACTGTAGTGGTGGCGCTGCTAAACCACAGGCTTGGCAGACACCTTATCAAAAACCGTATATTCATAGCAGACACCTCATCAAAAACCGTATATTCATGGCAGACACCTCATTTTAAACGTGACAGCTAACACCTATCCAAAACCGTTGACATGGCAGACACCTTATCAAAAACCTTATATTCATGGCAGACACCTCATTTTAAACGTGACAGCTAACACCTATCCAAAACCGTTGACATAGCAACCACACTAAAAACCGTAAGCATGTTAAACACTAATTTTAGACCTTATAATGACGTAATAAACCAAGGTCCAGTTAAATAATACCGTTCTAAAACAGATGACCAGTTAAACAACACATTCTAAAACCGATATCTGTTGTCCAGTTTAATCAAAACATCGCATTTTGAAAATGTTCTATACACTAATCTTACAGTCATGATGTAGAGTCATGATGTAGAGAGATTAGTGTACAGAGATATTATTGTAAAGTTATGACGTATAGTCATGATGTATAGAGATTATTGTAAAGTTATGATGTATAGTCATGATGTATAGAGATTATATAGTCATGATGTAGAGAGATTAGTGATACATCATGACTATACGTCATGACTTTACAATAATCTCTATATAACATGACTGTACACTAATCCCTGAACATCTTGACTATGTAAAACAAATATAGAATCAGTCTACAATACGAGTTCACATTTCATGTTAATCTCCTGGTACTTACATTCTGTCCATCAGACGCCTGTATCAGTAGGTCGTACGACTGTCTTTCTTCATAATCCAGTACACTGGCTGTTGTTACTCGCCCGCTGAGAAACGTAATGTTATCGTAAGTTATAAATTGGTGACAGGGATAAGTTACTTCACCAATATGAGCATGAAAGTAAGCACACTTGTTGATATTACATAGCTTGGATTTTTTTTAAAAATCTTTACCAATTATCTTCCTATGAGTCTAATTAGCATTAATGAAGGCGTTAATTAAAATTAATATCCCATATCTCGTTAACGTTACAGAAGTTTTTCATTCAAGCTGTGAGAATGTTCACAAAGAGCGTGTGTATCACTTCTAAGTAAAGTTAATGTGTTAAAACAGTTTATGTTGTGTATTTCTTTATCTATACCACATTAATTATGTATACGACGTATATGGCTGAAAGTGTACTTTCAGAGATTGTTTCGTGCTCAACTTGAAGGTTATAAGAAGTGTTTAACCCGTGTAAATTAACCCAGTTTTAAGCGTCAGTGTTACCTCAAAACGAAAGAAAAATTAGTTTTATTTGTAGTTTGATTTTCGGTAGATTAAGCATTATTTACTAATATATTGTATAAACATCTACACGACTTATCACTATGGTAACCACTAAACGTCGAGTGAAATCCTTTACCTTTTCCTGTCAATGGTAAACCATTCTTCTTCATTTCCAGCTACTATCAGAAATGTTAGTACTGTATTAACATCCGGGTCGTGAGCCTGTAAGAAGGAGTTCAGTAAATTATAACAGTATTAACATCCGGGTTGTGAGCCCGTAAGAAGGAATCCAGTAAATTATAACACTATTAACATCCGGGTCGTGAGCCCGTAAGGGATTCCTTCTTACGGGCTCACGACCCGGATGTTAATACTGTTATAATTTACTGAACTCCTTAAGTAAATTATAACAGTATTAACATCCGGGTCGTGAGCCTGTAAGAAGGAATCCAGTCAATTATAACACTATTAACATCCGGGTTGTGAGCCCGTAAGAAGGAATCCAGTAAATTATAACAGTATTAACATCCGGGTCGTGAGCCTGTAAGAAGGAATCCAGTCAATTATAACAGTATTAAGAACCGGGTCGTGAACTTGTAAAAAGGCATTCACTAAATTATAACAGTATTAACAACCGGGTCGATATCCTGTAAAAAGGCATTCAGTAAATTATAACAGTATTAACAACCGGGTCGAAATCCTGTAAAAAGGCATTCAGTAAATTATAACAGTATTAACAACCGGGTCGAAATCCTGTAAAAAGGCATTCAGTAAATTATAACAGTATTA
>NW_013679404.1:0-2014 GCF_000517525.1 Limulus polyphemus
CCACAGGCACATAGTCTTTCCACTAAGGAAAACCACAGGCACATAGTCTTTCCACTACGGAAAACCACAGACACACAGTCTTTCCACTACGGAAAACCACAGACGACCACATTGACTGATTACTGATAATTTCACTGGTCACCACACACAAACACACAAAAAAAAGTTTAATGCTTGACACCTGTCCAGTCTTAACTCTTAATAACCTTCAGCCAGTCGTAAGTTTGCAGGCTTAAAACGCTAAAAACCGGGTTTCGATACCCATAGTGGGCAGTGCACAAATAGCCCATTGTGTAGCTATGCGCTTAACAACAATAAAACCAAACCAAAATTAATAATCTGATAGGCATGCACTTATCTATTGGGATTTTTTAAATAAACCTTCTGCTCAAAGACTGTCAAACTGGCACAAACCCTATCTATAAAACTGTAAACAACAGTTGTTATAAACACAATTTAACTACATAATAATATTTGATATAATTATGAATTTACAATTTGCATGTTCACGAAACTTTGAAAAATTTTAGTAAACATTTAAAGTCTCTTGTACACACACACACACAAATCAGATTTGTTAAAAATAAGAGTACTTCAATTAAAGACATGTCAGTGAATTTCCAAAGCCTTTTCTGAGCCAGTCTTAATGAAAGAATAAAAATATTTATTTTCATCTTATGTTTTTCATATTTCACTAGCAAACCCTCTAGAGCTTCCTAAATTAACATATAAAGGTTTTGACATCTGTTCCTTTTAAATTTTATGGTCTGATTGCTGAAACTTTTGCGGTCACAAATCACAGAGGGAGTCATTAGTTACTTCCCTTAAAACTAACATAAACACCAAGTGGATAATGAGTATAATATTTCACTATGGTTCGTGAAATTTACGTTGTTTGTTTGTAATTAAGAACAAAGCTACATAATGGGCTATCTGTGCTCTGCCCACCACGGGTATCGAAACCCGGTTTCTAGCGTTGTAAGTCCGCAGAAATATCGCTGTGCCATTGGGGGACAAAATTTTAGATATTTTGGACTAAGCTGAGAAGTTTCTAGTTTTACATTTTATTTAGGTGTGTAAAAACTCATAACAATAAATAGTATATACATAACAACAAGGATCTCTAGTACTCGAGCTCTTTTGCACTCGAATAAAAATTATAGACGTTCTTCTATAAGCCTTGTTGAGTCACAAAGTTTAGGTTTCCAGAAGAGAATTCATGAAATTTTCAAATGTTCAATTTACAACACAAAAAATATATCTGTTATTAGAATAACTATTACGATTTAACTGATGAGTTATAAATAGGTTAACAATCTTTGTTTAGCGTTTGTAGCAACTAGATATGATCACTACATGCATTCCGCTGAGCACGAAAACTAAACAACGACTTATAGTATTAGTATTAGGTAGCAACCATGCAACATCGTACAGGAGGGAGGAAGAGGTCGACGAACCCGACCCACTCAGAACTTTAAAACCTAAATCCTGACAAAGTGATAGCGAAGTATGTAGATAGCGGAGGAAGAGATCATGTGCACCTGACTCTCCCAGGTCTTTACGACCTAAACACCGATGATGAGAAAATGAATAAAAAAATGGGTAGAGCAGAATTCCCTCTTCATATTGATTAAAACTTGTCCATCAGCCATGTAAAGTTGATTAGAAAACTATCTCAAAACGTCAGAGATGATTAAAACATGTCCATCAGCCATGTAAAGTTGATTAGAAAACTATCTTAAAATGTCAGAGATGATTAAAACATGTCCATCAGCCACGTAAAGTTGATTAGAAAACTATCTCAAAACGTCAGAGATGATTAAAACATGTTCATCAGCCATGTAAAGTTGATTAGAAAACTATCTTCAAATGTCAGAGATAATTAAAACATGTCCATCAGCCTTGTAAAGTTGATTAGAAAACTATCTTAAAACGTCAGAGATAATTAAAACATGTCCATCAGCCTTGTAAAGTTGATTAGAAAACTATCTTAAAACGTCAGAGATAATTAAAA
>NW_013679404.1:2882-6702 GCF_000517525.1 Limulus polyphemus
ACCGATAATATATGACGTGATACCAAGTGATGGTAACGGATGTGGTATGACCTGATAATGAACCGATAATATATGACGTGATACCAAGTGATGGTAACGGATGTGGTATGACCTGATAATGAACCGATAATATATGAGGTGATACCAACTGATGGTAACGGATGTGGTATGACCTGATAATGAACCGATAATATATGAGGTGATACGAACTGATGATAGCAGATGTGGTATGACCAGATAATGAACCGATAATATATGACGTGATACGAACTGATGATAGCAGATGTGGTATGACCAGATAATGAATCGATAATAGATGACGTGATACCAACTGATGGTAACGGATGTGGTATGACCAGATAATGAATCGATAATATATGACGTGATACCAACTGATGGTAACGGATGTGGTATGACCTTATAATTTATGACGTGATACCAACTGATGGTAATGGATGTGGTATGACCAGATAATGAACCGATAATAGAAAGTAGCCTCAGGTATATGTAAGGCAGTCGAAGATATCCTTTCAGAGCGTAAGTTAATACACATCTGTCCTGACGATCCCGATTAAATCCCTCTCATCTCCATCACCTTTGGACGAAAATGTTAAATCTTTACATAATCTCCAAAACTTAAACTTATTATCGAACAATGAAAATCATACAAACCTAAGCAGCAAAATAACCACGTTTTCTAAGAAGGAAAGAACGGAATGGTTTTGATTAAAAGAAACACTCAGATTATATTTTACGATTTTCAACTTACCACATTACATTGACTTGTTGCTAGTAGCTGACTGTCGGGCGGTGGATTGTTGAAACTTCTGGAAACTGGACTAGACGATACGTTCTGAACCAGCTGTTAGGAGAGAAACATTCATGTATAGGAAGTTTTATTTTTCTTATAAAAAACACACACAAGAGTTTAAATAAACACAACTGCACGACGTTTGTCACTCGAGATAATACTTTCTTTAATACAATATATATATAATTTCTATTGTTTGATGATTACAACTAACTTTGTTTAAAACAATAATATTTTTAACTAGTCAATGGTTACAACTAGCTTTCTTTGTTTAAAATAACATTACTTTTATCTAGTTAACAAATAAAACTAATTTTCTTTGTTCAAAACAATATTTGTTTTATCTAGTTAGGGGTTACAGTAACTTGTGAGTAAGATTTGTTTAAAAAAAAGGCTACTTTTAACTAGTTAAGTATTACAACTAACTTTATTTGTTTAAAAAAGGCTATTTTTAACTAGTTAAGGATTACAACTTTCTTTGTTACACTCTACTTTTATCTAGTTAACGATTACAACTTTCTTTGTTTAAAACATACACTCTACTTTTATCTAGTTAACGATTACAACTTTCTTTGTTTAAAACATACAATCTACTTTTATCTAGTTAACGATTACAACTAACTTTATTTGTTTAAAACATACACTCTACTTTTGTCTAGTTAACGATTACAACTAACTTTATTTGTTTAAAACATACACTCTACTTTTATCTAGTTAACGATTACAACTAACTTTCTTTGTTTAAAACATACACTCTACTTTTATCTAGTTAACGATTACAACTAACTTTATTTGTTTAAAACATACACTCTACTTTTATCTAGTTAACAATTACAACTTTCTTTGTTTAAAACATACACTCTACTTTTATCTAGTTAGGGGTTACAGTAACTTGTGAGTAAGATTTGTTTAAAAAAAGACTACTTTTAACTAGTTAAGGATTACAACTTTCTTTGTTACACTCTACTTTTATCTAGTTAACGATTACAACTAACTTTATTTGTTTAAAATAATACTACTTGTATCAAGATACACTGTAGTGTGTGTTGCAGCCAAAGAAACAACCTGCAGGACAAACTGCGTGTTATTAACAGGAGTGATAGTTTAGAAGTTTTCCACCTTCTGTAGTTCGAATTGTGGTAATACAAACTAGCAAATATTTTCAGTGGATGTGCTCTACAGGACTCTTACTTCACATACCAAATTGCAAGGCAATCCATTAAGAAATACCTGAGATATAACATCTACAGTTTTGATTGAGTTTCTTCCTCTTTTTTTTTATTTCTTTGCACCAAAAGTACAGAAACTTTATTTGATAGAAAAACATACTTAACTTTTAAGGATTTTTTTTTTTTTCAAATTTGGTACACTGATAGATCTTTACAACCAACAATTAGGAGTCTCATTTGGTGTAACTGTAAGTCACAAGTGTAAAGTTATTCAAAAGAAACCGCTCAAATTGAACGAAAAAATTTTCCGCGCGCCTACACAAAAAGTCACGTGAGCTACCGATCTAATATTTTTACTACAGCTTCACCTAAGAGTAAAATTGGACCGTTTTTAGTTTTTTCGTGATTTGGATTAAAGACGGCTAATTTAGGACAGCAAACTAGAAGGTGAAAGGACGTGCAGATACATAAGAATTGGTTAGGCCAAGAAAACTAGATTTGCAGTTTCTAGCTCAACTTTTCAAAAGAATCATACAGGTGGACTGTTATTGTTGATTATTCATTGCCAATTTTTCTGCATAAAGTCACTAAATTTTATGAAATTATCTTATCAAAGAATATTTAGCGTCACGTGATATTAGCTTAAGCAAATGTATAAATAATGATGCAGCTGTACCGATTATATAGGGCGATGACAAGAAACTGTTAATCTAAATTCCATGGCATTACTATAAAGAAAGCTATTAACACTGAGGAAAAACTACCACTATATGTTTTACAGAATCTGGCTGGTTCTGTAAAGTATAGGTCTGTTCCGAAAAATAGAGTTGCGATCCTAGAGCTAATGTTGGTTACTATGGAGTGTTACTTTCTGATTTGGTGTGTACTGAAAAAAAAAGTCATGATATCTAATCAAAAACACCTTAGATGTGAAAAAAAAAGTGCGGCCAAAAAAGGATTGAGTGTGCGACTTAAAGAAATGAAGTCAAAATTAGCGGCCAAACTGGTAGCTACACTTATAGCATTGATAAGAATTTTACAGCAAATATTCATTCATTAGTTAGCTAGGCTACGTATTTTATTTTACCCACCATCGTGCCCCAAGTTGAACAAAGTTGATCAGAAAATGGTTACGGCTAGCTTTGTTTAAAGCAATACTACTTTTACATAGCTATTGGTTACAGTTAACTTTCTTTGTTAAAAACAATATTACTTTTATCTGGTTAAAGATTACAACTAACTTTCTTTGTTTAAAACAATACTACTTGTATCTAGTTAACGATTACAATTAACTTTCTTTGTATAAAACAATACTAATTTTATCTAGTTAAAGATTACAACTAACTTTCTTTGTTTAAAACAATACTACTTGTATCTAGTTAACGATTACAATTAACTTTCTTTGTTTAAAACAATATTACTTGTATCTAGTTAACGATTACAATTAACTTTCTTTGTTTAAAACAATACTACTTGTATCTAGTTAAAGATTACAACTAACTTTCTTTGTTTAAAACAATACTACTTGTATCTAATTAACGATTACAACTAACTTTCTTTGTTTAAAACAATATTACTTGTATCTAGTTAACGATTACAACTAACTTTCTTTGTTTAAAACAATACTACTTTTATCCAGTTAAAGATTACAATTAACTTTCTTTGTTTAAAACAATACTACTTTTATCTAGTTAAAGATTACAACTAACTTTCTTTGTTTAAAACAATACTACTTGTATCTAATTAACGATTACAACTAACTTTCTTTGTTTAAAACAATACTACTTGTATCTAATTAACGATTACAACTAACTTTCTTTGTTTAAAACAATATTACTTG
>NW_013679404.1:7702-9126 GCF_000517525.1 Limulus polyphemus
TATCTATTTAACGACTACAACTAACTTTCTTTGCTTAAAACAATACTACTTGTATCTAATTAACGATTACAACTAACTTTCTTTGTTTAAAACAATATTACTTGTATCTAGTTAACGATTACAATTAACTTTCTTTGTTTAAAATATTCACACTATATTTCGAAAACTGTTTATAATCAACTAAAATATAGTGTGAATATTTTACACTTCGAAGAGTATTTATAATCAACTAAAAAAATATAGTGTGAATGTTTTACACTTCGAAAACTGTTTATAATCAACTAAAAAGTGTAAAACATTCACACTATATTTTTTAGTTGATTATAAACAGTTTTCGAAGTGTAAAACATTCACACTACCTTTTCTCTCACATTGGTGGAATGAGGTTTTGTCGTGAAGGCAGACGATAAAGATGACGTAAAGGTAGAATGCCCTCTGACGGGTTTCTCCAAAGAAAGACCAACTACGGAATGGAAAGGAGCTGGGTAATACGTATCTCCTGTGTCACTGTTGGACGGTGAAGAGTCAAGCAGCGAGAGACGTGAACTGTCGTCCTTGTTTACTTCATCACGGTGTTCCTAGAACATTGACATTCGATATTGAACTTACTGACATTAGTCGAGGCTTATAAGGTACGTCATCCGAAAGACACTTTAAGTTATTAACTTTGAAACGTCCAATTTACTGAACTTTGTACTTTACTGTTAACTTAATAGAAAGATTGGAATGTAAAACGTTCATAAGAAAAACATATCGGTGCTTAACCACACATAACACTAAATGTACACAAAGTGAAGATATACCTGAATTAGTGGTAAGATATTGTTCTTATTATATTGATATTAACATGTTTATTTTGTTTTTTATTAAACACAAAGTTACACAATGGAGTTTAATTGATAATAAAAATCAACGTTTTATATTTACACAATTTTAGGAGTTTAATTGAAGCCGTTAACGGCTTCCACTTTAAAAGCACACTTTACATATACAGGTTTCGACGGCAGTAATCGGAGAGATGAAATGACGCTTGACATTAATTAAAAGCACACTTTACATGTACAGGTTTCGACGGCAGTAATCGGAGAGATGAAATGACGCTTGACATTAATTAAAAGCACACTTTACATGTACAGGTTTCGACGGCAGTAATTGGAGAGATGAAATGACGCTTGACATTAATTAAAAGCACACTTTACATGTACAGGTTTCGACGGCAGTAATCGGAGAGATGAAATGACGCTTGACATTAATCTCGGGTTTATTTTGCAACCAAGTAGTTCAGTTTTTAAGTTTTTCTCAAAACAGGATGACCAGACGTCCCGGTTTTACCAGGAAAGTACCGTTTTTTTATATTTTGTCACATTGTCCCCAGAAAAATTCTCGAGACGCACAAAACGTCCCGGTTTTATGATAAAGACATT
>NW_013679405.1:0-1457 GCF_000517525.1 Limulus polyphemus
AAACCAGTTTATTCTTTCTTGACACAAACTTTTAGTACACAGTAATTCCACAGTCAGAGCGTTTCTTGTCATTTTAAACTTAACAACTTTTATAATACACGCTATAAGCCACAGAAATTCACAATTTCGATAACTTTGCCCGAAACTTACCGTGACTTCTGTTCGCTTTATCATACATTCATTTTCACAGGCTTATATATTTTAAAAGGGGGCGTCTCGAAAAAACTCAGTATTTCCCGGTAATTCATGATCATTCGAGAAATTCATCATGTGTTACCAGCATCACGTGACTTTCGCTGTCGTAACACTGCCTCTTCCTTAGCATTGTTCGTCTCGAACAATAGCCACTTACATTAAACCAATAGATAATTAACAATAACTTAAATAAATGTACAGAATTTACAAACACAAAATTAAAATACAATTTTACAGGACGTTTCTTCTTTCCTACTGAACTCCGTCTCATTGGCATCTGCTTCACGTGGGATTCATCTGCTCCATCAGGAAATGTCCCACTATCGGTAGCAGTAACATTAGTGGTAGTAACTTCATTAACGGCTTCACTGTTTTCCCTCTCAAAATCGGGTAGAGTTTCTTCTCCAACAGTGGCTTTTTCAGATGACACGTTTTCAGCAACGTCATCTATCAATGACGATCCACTATGTCATATGGGCCTTCCCATGGAGAATACAACTAAGGAGACTTCCTTTTGGTCTTTCTGGGATTTAACAACCACACCTTGTCTCCTGGTACAAAGCTGACTTCAGTAGATTTCTTATCATAACGTAGCTTCATGAAATCAGCAGACGTGTTTAAGTCTGAACGCACTTAATATCATCCATCCTTTCAGATAACACTTTCACAAACTCTGGCACATTTTCAGGCAACTCTTCATAAGGTAAACATCCTGTTATCAGGTTTACTAGCAACCGAAGTTCCCAACCAAACATAAGCTTTGCTGGAGTGTATCCAGTAGCTTCCTGTCCCAGTGTCCAGTTGTACTTTTCTACCATCCCATCAGACTGTGGGCGAAGTGACATTGTGTTGGAACACAAATGATTCAAAGTTACGGCCTTGATCTGAATACAGTTCGTATGGCATACCAATCCTGAAGAAGAAATCACTAATAACCAAAGCTACAGTTGAAGCTTCCTGATTTGGTAATGCATATGACTCATGCCACTTGGTGAAATAATCCATCATCACACTAATGTACTTGTTTCCGGCACGAGTTTGGGGCAAAAGACCAGCAATGTCAATGGTTAATCTTTCCATTGATGTGCCAACTTGATATAACTTCATTGGAGCACGTCCCTTATGCTTGGGTCTTCTTTTAGCATAACATGTACTGCAGGTCCTGCACCATTCTTCCATATCTTGCCTAATACCTTTCCAGCAAAAGGTGAGTCAATGCCTTCTTAACTCCAAGATGTCCTTCTGTTAAACTATGATGGAAT
>NW_013679405.1:2412-3655 GCF_000517525.1 Limulus polyphemus
TGTCTGGTGTTGGCCAATCGCACACTGCTTTTACCTTGTCAGGATCAGTTCACACACCATACTCACTTACAATGTGACCCAAGTAAAGCACCTTTTTCTGGAACAAGTGGCATTTCTTGGGATGGAGTTTGAGGTTTGCTGCTTTCAAATGCTTGAATACTTCCTCTAGCTAGGACATTTCCTCATCAAATGTTACTGCAAACACAATGATATCATCCAGGTACACTAGAGCTATCCTCCGTTGTAGGCCTTCCAGAACTCTTTCCATCAGCCTCTCAAATGTTGCTGGAGTATTGCTAAGCCCGAATGACATCACACATAGTTTATCAAAGACCTTGGCCATAACCGAATACATTCTTAGGTTTATCTGTTTCAGCCATTTTCACTTGATGGAAACCCGATTTTAAGTCCATAGTTGAAAACCACCTGGCTCCACTTAGGGCATCAAGAGTATCATCAATTCTTGGTAGTGGGTATGTGTACTTTTTGGTTATACTGTAAAGAGCCCTGAAGTTCACACAGCAACGTTGGGTCCCATCCTTCTTCTGGACTAACACTACGGGAGCTGACCAGGGACTATATGATTTCTCGACTATCCCTTCTTTAATTAGGCCATAAATGACGTTCTCCGTCTCTTGTTGCTTTGCCAGAGCTATTCTCCTCGCAGGGATCTTTATTGGACGGTGATTGCCTGTGTTTATTCTTTGCTCCACAAGGTCTGTGCAGCCAAGGTCATGATCTCCTTTTGAAAAGACGTTTGTATAAGTCACCAAACTTCCCTAACCTGAAGAGCCTGTGATGATGACCAATGGACTATGCTCTTCTTATAGAGGTCGGTTAAACGCTCTGGGAGAGGATGTCCTTTCTTTATGGTTGTATTTCTAGCCTTAACATTGACTAGCTCTAACTCCTGTCACACACCCAACAATGCCCCTTTCTTAAGTGTCTGCTCACATTTAGAGAAATTAGCCACTGTTATAGGTACTACTTGATGACCTGCCACAAGTGACCTTCAAATCTTCACGTCTGCTAGCCTGGATGGGTCTTCCACTGCATCCACAAGCATCGGGCTTCCTTGGGGATGTTATTTTATTCTACCCCAAATTATCTTCTCTGACATAGGGGGTATTATAGTTGACTTAAGTGCTGTGACATTAAAATCAACAGATGCAGCAACAATTACCGGAATTTTGCCTTTGTTGTTCCCAAATGTCATTTTATCAAAATTAACTACACACTTCCT
>NW_013679405.1:4277-5785 GCF_000517525.1 Limulus polyphemus
GACTGTACCAAACTTGGTACCTCTGTGCTGGATTTAATGTAGGATTCGAATTCAAGAGCTCTGGCCATTGCACCCTGTACAGTAGAGGAATGTGCTTGCTTCACTTGTATCTTTAGTTGTGGACTGTCCAAGGCATCTATAAACTGATCCCCCAACAACAGCTTGCACTTCTCTTTAGCACGGACTCTAGTCCTAAACCTATCCCTGTAGACTTCTGACTGGTTTTGAGTTCCATACCTGATTTCTAGAGCAGCTACCAGTGCTCTATAGTTGTGCCTGTCGTCTGCTGACAACTGTCCAAGTATTTCCAGTGGTTGTCCCTTCAGGCTCATGGCAAGGTACATGCTTTCTGCTTCTCTGTACATCCATTAATTTTTGCCAGGAGCTAAAATTGTGCTCTTTATGCTTCGAATTCCTGTGGCTTCCTTCGAACTGGATCACCACTATTGTTGACACTCATGTCTGGAATGTGACTTCTGGCATGAATGAAGATGTCTGCATTAGGGTTTAGCTGCAGGGTCTGGAAGGGGCTTCATGTTGTTTGGGGCTGAGTAGGTCAATGACTAATATATCCTTCCTGTGTAAAATACAGAGAATCGTTCTTTAAAGTATTTAATTCACTTTGAAATTTAATCATCTTTTCCATTTGTCCTTCTTGCCACTATTGCTGACTTCCTGTAGTTGCTGCTGAATTTCCCGCAACTGTTTGAGACTTCCTTCCTGTCCTTTTTCTCGTTCTTCTTGTTTCATTTCTTGTTCCAGTTGTCTCTGGTGCTGGTTTTCTTGCCACTGCTGTAGTCTCTCTTCTTGTTTCTTTCTCGTTTTTCTTGTTTCTTTTGCTGTTCTTACATTGCTGCCATCAAATGTGCTAAGTTGTAGTTTGATTTATCATTTCTCGTTTCCGTCTTCTTTATTTTTTTTTCCATCCCACTCTCTGACACCAATTTGTTACACATCTGCTTGTTTGTTAATTTCCAGTAGAAATTCTTTCCGAGGAACTTCAGCGATACAAATCCTTTCTTGATTAAACCTGTTTATTCTTCCTCGATATAAACTTTTAGTACACAGTAATTTCACAATCAGTACGTTTCTCGTCACTTTCAACTTAACTACTTTTATAATCACGCTATAAATCACAGCGATTCACAATCTCGATAACAAAACACACACTAGCTCGAAACAGAATCGTAAATTACTCAGAACTCTCTTCATTCAATCCTGTAGGCTTTTCTGCCAGACTTATATACCAACGAAGAGGGTGTCTCGAATACACTCGAGTCTCCCCGATCATTCATGATCATTCGAGAAATTCATCACGTGTCACCAGCGTCACGTGACTTCCGGTGTCGTAACATTACCTATGAATGAAACAGTCACTGTCACACAAAACCATCCTAAAGAAGAAGTAATAAGATGGAAAACTAAAGGCCAGAGAAAGAAACAAGCTGTCTGGAATTAAAAGGCATGAACTATCAGTTAAAACTCGAACGGTTTATCTTATGCATTGT
>NW_013679405.1:6462-9511 GCF_000517525.1 Limulus polyphemus
TTACACACATATATTTTCACTTTGATTGTAAAGCAAACAACGGGATTATGTTGTTCCCGCGGCAGGGATCAAAACCTTAATTTAATTATTAAAAGCCCTCTAGTTTACTACTGAGCCATAAAGACTGTATACACTTGATACAACAAATATTATTTTAATAATTATTTATAACAATACCAGTTACTTCACTTTACACATTCTTACCTTGTAAGATAATTTGCCATGAATTAAGCCCACAATCACACGGCTTGAGGGCATGAACAACTCCAGCTACAGAACCAGTAATGGCTAGAAACGTGTCGTCTTGTATAAACGTCTGTCCATTTGTCTGAAAAACAGTAAGAAAGTAATTTTAAAGTATAAATGAACTTTTTCCCCACTCAAGTGAGAGTGGCTCAACACAGTCCTGGTGTTGGTACTTAGTTTGTAACTATAAGATATTATTTCCTACTACCAAAAGTACCCGGCTTCGCACGGGTTATTAGGTTGATATTAGGTTTAGCAATTTTTTTTTTCAAATTTGTAGTTTATACATTTCATTTTATAATTTTCAGCACACAGACTAAGAATAATATTAGGTTATAGTTTTATTGCTAAGCAGCATGACACAAAAGCCATTACTCGAACGTAGTGTTACCAAAACTCACTGGCTTTTCTATATATTAGAAGTTGTTATACAAGGAACCACCTCTTTCCTATATGGTTTTTTTCTCTAGATTGCCTAATTTAAAAAACGTGCACACGCAAGTGGATAAGATAAGATAAGGTACTTTATATTTTATATTAGATTTGAACACCACAGCCAAAGTTTTCGTACATAAGGTTTTGGTTCCATCCTGTATCTCAAGATGGTTTATGATGAGAATAACGTTAAATGTTTTCATGTAATTCGTAGTTTCGGAGTTAAAAGTTTGATTATCATAAAGTGAATGGAATTTTACAAAAACAAACTAATACCAAATGTCAATACTTACCTCGTATAAAACATTCACAACCACGAATGGGTAACATGAACAAATAGAAACTATAGATAAAAGGTAAGAATTCTTTCATTTTCAGAGCTTCTTTTGGTGACACATAAAGTTTAACATCACCATTACTCTACGGTTGTTCGTCATCAACGTTCACATTGGCTGAATCTTCTTCCAATGATTCCCATAATTTTTCGTTATTTATTGTTCTACAGTCCGAGACTTTCGTAATTGGTCCACTAAGTTCTTTACTACACGATTGTCTTGACGTTTCGTACACGGTGTATTCGTTCACTGGATATTGTTTCTTTGTATGTTAGAAATACGAATACAGCTGTTTCTTATGTAAAGAAACAGACAACACACTAAGGAGAAAAATATACTTACGAACTTTCCTGATCGTTTTTATTACCTGACTAACCATTCATTTTAACAATTCTGTTTTTTTACAAACCACTACCATTCGTTTATATTAAACACTGGTTAAGCTTCTCTTTATATGAAAATGTTGTAATTTCATCAATGTTTCTATTTAGTAGTATAAACATCTATCTTCACAGCTTTGGTTCACATCTTTAAGTGTATATCCTAAGATGTCAATATTTCTACCAAACAATAAAGTATCCCTACATTTGTTACCAAAAACGTATCTAGAACCCATATTTAGTATTATTTACCACTAATGTAGAGGATATCTACTCTCATTAGAAAAAGTACGGAGAGGAGTAATGAAGCGTTTCAAATAGTGTAATACAAAACAGGAGAATAACTTTTACTGCCATCTTTTGGTATAATGAGGACTACTAGGTTACTCATGCTTATTTGTTTATCAATCATCTAAGTTTGTGTTCATTATAGAACCGAAATGTGTCCAAGTAGAACTTTTAAGATCAAGTTCTGAAGATATATCTCTAGAGTTAATTATCTGTGGTTCTAACTGAATTATTTGTTATATTTGTTGAGTTTAAATTCAGCATATGTCCACACACATCTTATTACTCAAACTAAAATTATCCCAGCTCGCTTTAACGAAAATTAGCATTATCAAATAAAACGGACTTATTCAAATTATATGAAGCGAATTTACTTTGTAATCTAAAATACCATAAAAACTTTTTAATCAAATTCCTCTAACCTGATTTGACTCTCTTGTTAATTCTTTGTACATAAGCAACCCAATAGCAGAATAACACTTGCCATTATCAGAAACAAAACAGGAACACTTTCTATAATTTCATCATTGAAAAAACCCTGAAAAAATATTGAAAGTTTACTCGTTAATAAAAAATTAAGTTGGTTTATGAAATAATTTAATACTATATTGATGACGGTGAATAACTTTACACCCCCTAGTGACACTTCTATAACTCTACGGACGAATAAGGATAGAAACCGGGTTTGGGTACATGTAGAGGGCACAAGACAGATAGTCCATTCTGTAGCTTTGTGTTTAACTATAAACAATGAAATCAGCACAAAGATATAGCTATTTCCAAATTCCATGAATTTAATGAAGAACAATGTATAACCCTATAAATCTATTTTAGAAACTTGAAAACATTTTCTTAAGGTTGGGAAATATTTCCATGAAAAAAAACACTAAAACCTAAGGATTTTATTTATTCGAAACATGACTTTAGCCTTTTTAGTGTTGCTTTCTTTGGACTTTAACTTATGTAATATAAATATTTTATTTCTTGTACGCTCTAAAATAAAATAATTAGCATTCATTTCAAACAAAAATGTACAGGATCCCTCGGGTTATATACGATAATAAAATCAATATTATTTGTTTTCTTATATATTTATTTATTCTTCCGAGATATTCTAAATATTTGTGACCTATACAATGAAAGAATAGTACTTAAAAGAAAAAGATAAGCGACTTTTTGAGGATTTATTGAAGATAAAATAAAATAAAAAAATGTGGAAACTAGCATCACTTGAGTTTACAGAAAGTTGTAACTTACCCATCAGAAGCAGGTTGGAGATTACCAGGATTCACAATAAATGTCTGTACACCATTCATAAAGAGAGGAGTTAAAGCTAACCCTGAAACCACTATCCCTGTCACGAGG
>NW_013679406.1:0-5361 GCF_000517525.1 Limulus polyphemus
AATAAATACGACAAAGTTTCACATTAAACTGTAACTCTGTCATACTCAGATAAGTGGATTCTGCCTCAAGGGAAAAATTGCACCCTTGTGTTAGAGCAATAAATACGACATAGTTTCACATTAAACTGTAACTCTGTCATACTCAGATAAGTGGATTCTGCCTCAAGGGAAAAATTGCACCCTTGAATTAAAAAAAATTAGCAGAAAATACATTTATAGTTGTTTTCCACAGATTAACCCTTTCTACAAGGGTTAAAGGCCATGTCATCATGTTTGTTGACTCGCATTCAAACGTTTATTGAACTACTATTTTATGAATTTAGATTTTGAAATATTTTGTTTTTAAGCTAAACTCATCAGATTGAATTATTGTATGTGGTTAAGTTCATTATTCTATTAATATTTTGATACTTCCAGCAAGAAGGGACTCTTATGGGGACTGCTTTTGGTGTGTGTTTCGGCTACTGGCTAGGAGGGTCAGCTTTTGTCTATTTTCTAGCATACATTTGCAATGCACACATCACATTCTTAGAAACATTGTCTCTTATGGTAAGTAGAGAAATAATGAAAAAAGTACAGATTTAATGTATTTGTGTTTTCTTATGATATTTAATGTATTTGCTTTTAACAATATACAGAACACTTGTCCTGAAAATAATCTCATCCCAGAGATTTTATAGGTGCTTCAGTTAAAATCATAATTAAAAGTAAACTTGATAAATTGGATAAACAGAGTAAAATTTAATGAAAGTTTGACGTTTTGTAAATTGAATATCAGGATGAATTAGGTTCGGGTGTGGTAAAAACTTTTCAATGGATGATATGAAGAAAACACACACTTCCGTTCCTGAATGTTCTTGTCCAAAGACAGGACGAAACTTACCACACCTCCACTTATCACAAAATCACTCATACTGGCTTACACGTACCCTGGAACTCTTACCACGATCCTTCACAAAAGTTAGGCCTAATAAAATCACTCATACTGGCTTACACGTACCCTGGAACTCTTACCACGATCCTTCACAAAAATTAGGCCTAATAAAAACTCTCTATCATTCAATGAAGACAATTTGCTCCAGCAACGAACGTTTACAGTTGGATCTCAAAGTGCTGAAAAATGAATTAACAGTCCAGAATGTTCTTGTCAAAAGACAGGATGAAACTTACCACACCTCCACTTATCACAAAATCACTCATACTGGCTTAATTCGACCTAATTTTCTGCTGGAAACAAACACAAATTGTACCAGTAAATTAATATCATATTTTTTTGACAATTTTTTCCAATACATTCTGATGCAATGTGAAACCTTTGGGGTGAAGGGAATTATGCATTAAATGGGATGTTCCTCTATAACTGACCTGTCGTGGGCTTCAGATGTTTTCTTTTTTAGCGTTGAGATGAGCTTGTTTACGGATTGTAGTGGGAAATCGTTCTGGACTGTTAATTCATTTTTCAGCACTTTGAGATCCGACTGTAAATGTTCGTTGCTGGAGCAAATTGTCTTCATTGAATGATAGAGAGTTTTTATTAGGCCTAACTTTTGTGAAGGATCGTGGTAAGAGTTCCAGGGTACGTGTTATAAAAAAAAAACAAAGATACCGATACATCCTGTTCCGTATACCAAGTAAAGTTTGAAAGTTGCTACGAAACTTACATTGGAGAAACCTACAGGCAAGTTACCCACCCGAGTTAAAGAACATTACAAACTGACTTCTCATGTCCATGAACGTATGTCTAAATATGGTCATTCATTTCATCTTGATAATGTTAAAATTCTTAGCAGAGAAAACAAATATAAACCGTCGTAAAATTAAGGAAGCCTTGCTTATAAAATAGTTTATGCCTAAAATAAATAAGTATTCTGGCACACGGTTGTATCTATTCTAACTTTGACTTAATTGTGTTGATGTTCAAAAAGGTTTTTTTATATTATTTTCTGTGAATCACTTTACCTCTATTTACAATTTTCAAGTTACAGTATTTAATTTATATATGTTGTTGTTATAATATTTTATACTTTTGAAAGAGTACTTATATTCTCCTATTTTGTTGATTACGGACATTGACCCTCAAGAAGTCAAGCCCTATCAATAAACAACCTCCGGACATATTATACGTTACTGTTAAATTTACCAAATCAAAGTTCAGTGTACCTTTGCACTGTATTATTATATATATATATTTGTAGTTTCAATTCATTCATTGTTGTTGATGTACCTGATGATGTCAGGTTAACCTGGTGAAACGTTGTACTTTCATGAAATTTCATCCTCTGTTTATCCGAGTTATCAAGTTTACTTTTAATTACGACAGAGTACTTCCTTTCATCGTATAAAATCATGATTGTAATATAATAATTTTCTCAGTAATTTCTTGTTAATTAATCCATAGTGTTAAAAAAATTTAAGCATTGAGCCTTAAAGCTAACTGTGAAAACTGAAATGTTTCGATACTTCTTCAGGTATCTAGAATTTGCTTCTGATGTCTTTAATTTGTTTTTATTATGTTCAATATTAATTTGCTATTTTCAGTGTTGTAATTTCTGGTGTTTAAAAAATCATTTATTTAACACAGGTCATAATTATTAGAACGTTTTTTTAAAGTATCACGACGTGAGAGTTTGTAAAGCTGACTTTTGAAATAAGTTCTCACATGAATATAAGAATTATCGTAAAACACCCATCTAAAAAAAAAGGTGGTAAGTTCGTATAAAATTCAACAAATAACAACAAATTTTTATAGAATCTAATATCTTTGAAAAGAACAAGGTTTTGGTAGTACCTAATGAAACCTTGTCTTGTTTTGCTTCTGAAGCTGAGAAGACCAAAAGCTAAATGGTTTTATTGAAAAAAATTCATTGCATTCTTTATCAAGTTATCATTCTAATCATCAAGAACCTCGTAGAATATTTCCACTTAAACTTGTAGAAATTATTCATTACATAAGCTGCTAATATTTTCTAGTTTAATGCCATCAACAGGGTTTCATTGAAAAACGTACACCTAGTGTGATCGATAACTTCTGTCATTGGCATTTGTAGATAGACACACGAGAGCTGAAATCTAGGCTGTGATCATCTTGTATCATGTACACTATAATACTTTATCCATGTGCATGTCTTTTCTTTTCACCAGTAGCTGTTTTCCTCAGACTAGTAGTAATTCATGTAAGACATACTGACACAAAAACATTTGGCTGCAGAGTGTTAAAAATTATCATCTTTTTTCCTTTTCATGATAGTTGTGATTTATTTTCTATGAGGTGTTACCAAAGTCAGTTGCAATAAGCTAAATGTCGTTATTCATTCACAGAATGTCCGTCTTTAACGTCAGTATGGTACTGATGATGGGTAATCCAGATCACCTCCACACTTGGCCTGGTGGTTAGGGAGCTCGACTCGTAATCTGCGGGTCATGGGTTTGAATCCTCTTTCTACCAAACATGCTCGCCCTATCGGCCGTGGGGGAGTTATGTGATGGTCAATTCCATTATTTGTTTGTAAAAGAGTAGCCCAAGAGTTGGCGGTGGGTGGTGATGACTAGCTGACTTCCCTCTAGTCTTACACTGCTAAATTAGGGACGGCTAGTGCAGATAGTCCTTGTGTAGCTTTGTGCAAAATTCGAAACAAACAAACCTCCACACTTTTGTCAATATCTTGGTGCATTTATATAAAAAACTGTGAATAATAAAAAGAAAGTAGGGTTAACCTCCACAATGTTACAATGGTAACTAACAGAAAGTAGGGTTAACCTCCACAATGTTACAATGGTAACTAACAGAAAGTAGGGTTAACCTCCATAATGTTACAATGGTAACTAACTTTTGGGACACATTGCAAATTCACCTATACAGAAATGTTGTTGAAAATATGACAGATGGAATTTGATTGCACATTAAAAGTTTATCTTATTACACACTGGTTATGGTAGCACACTGAAGTTTTTACTTTATTTTATTTTAATGCTTTAGTTACACATTTTTTGTTGTGTAATTCTCTTTCCTTTTTGTTAGGGATAAGTACATTAAAAGTTTATCTTATTACACACTGGTTATGGTAGCACACTGAAGTGTTTATTTTATTTTAAGGCTTTAGTTACACATTGTTTTTTGTATAATTATGTTTCCTTTTTGTTAGGGATAAGTACATTAAAAGTTCATCTTATTACACACTGGTTATGGTAGCACACTGAAGTTTTTACTTTATTTTATTTTAAGGCTTTAGTTACACATTTTTTTGTGGTATAATTCTGTTTCATTTTTGTTAGGGATATGCATTATCAGGCCATTGTCTAACAATTTTTTTGGGAACTGCTTTTCATCCCGAACATTCACACCTGTTCTTTTATGCCATTTGGTTAGTGTGTGGAGGATTGACGGCAGCAAGGATGGTGAGTGTGCTTAAGTTGCAGCTATTTAACGTATTCAGAACTTATTGATGACGATGAGTTAACAACTCACTTAGCTTAGGTTGAGCTAGTATGTTCACTTGTGTGGGACGTTTGTAATGTCATATTTTTCAACAAGTACAACTATATCAATGTAGTTTTTGAAAAACAAATGATGTTAATATTACGAACTAATATGTACCAGCACAATAGAATATGCCATGTTTCTGGTTCTTTTTAACAAATTTATTATAAATAAAATGTTGTTTAAATGATTATATATTAAAAACTAATTTTCTTAGAGAGGCACATTGAGAATGATAAGTTTCATTCAAAAAAGTTTGGTCGTTTAGTAAAATATGAGTTCAAATGAGAACAACTTGTAACGAATTTGTTATTATATATTTATTTTAATATCGACGATTGTTTAAATGAAATTTATACTTAGAAACATACATAACTTATACAGTTAAACATACATAGTTTATAGTGTTAAATATGTATTGCAAAACTCCCACCTATTCTCCAAAGTTGTAGAAGATTCTCGAGAAGAAGGATCAACTATATATGTATGTATGTAAACAATTAAATGTAACATCAGTATCGTTACGTAAAACTGAAAATTCGAAAAAACATCCACACGCGTATAAATATAATCAACATGACACGCCAAAAAAAGACTATCTATTATTAGTTTGCTATAAACAGTGTGCTATAAACTATGGAAGCTATAACTGTGATGGTTATAACGCTTATCAGTCTGAAAACTTCAAATATTTGACCAGAAACCTTTACAAAGTTCGGACATTACAAATCATTTAATGTTAGTGGATCTTCATCAGACATTAGTATTTTTACGAAAATGCTATAAAAATTCACCGCGAAAGACTCGGTGCATGTGACTGGTGAATAACGAAGGACAAAGCTAGCTAGCTCCCTGTCAAGTGAATTATACCTACGTCAACTCAT
>NW_013679406.1:5371-7263 GCF_000517525.1 Limulus polyphemus
ATATATTTATTTTAATATCGACGATTGTTTAAATTAAATTTATATTTAAAAACATACGTAGCTTATACAGTTAAACATACATAGCTTATATTGTTAAATATGTATTGCAAAACTCCCACCTATTCTCCAAAGTTGTAGAAGATTCTCGAGAGAAATGATCAACTATATATGTATGAATGTAAACACTTAAATGTAGCATTAGTATTGTTACGTAAAACTGAAAATTTGAGAAAGCCTCCATACGCATATAAATATAACCAACATGACACACTAAAAAAAAAAAAAGAGTATTTATTATTAGTCAGTGTGCTATAAACTTTGGAAGCTATAACTGTGATTGTTATAATGCTTAACAATCGGAAAACTTCAGATATTTGACCAGGAGCATTTAGAAAGTTTGAACATTACAACTCATTTAACTTCAGTGGATTCTGAATGTGCATGTGACTGACAACCGAAAAATTGTCATTATTACTTACAGAGTGTCTTAACTGGTAAAGCACAAGAAGCTCGTACCATTCTCTCTTTAGAAGGTTGTATAATTTATGATAAGGTTAAAGCAGCTATTCTCAAAGCATACGAGTTAGTACCGGAGGCTTATCACTAAAAGTTTAGAGGTTATTGCAAACAAGATAATCAAACTTATATGGAATTTGTCCACGAAAAAGAGGTTTATTTTAATTGATGGTGTAATTCAATGCATATTGGCAATAGTCTTAACAAACTAAGACAATTATGTCTAACCGAGGAATATAAACGTTGAATATAAACCTCAAAACTTACTTGGATGAAAAGAAAGTTGAAACATTACAGGAAGCAGCTGCTCTTTCCAATCACTACACTTTAACATATAAAACCACTTTCATAAAAAGAAATTCCTACCATCTCAACAAAAAACATGTATCTGTTCAATCCAATAAAGATGGTGATTCTTCTAAAAAATCCAGCTCCTCCAGTTTTAAATCTTCTGACAGTCAGGATAAAACTTCTTTAAAACAATCAAGGCCTGTATGCCAATTTTGTAAAAACCTGATCATGTTATGTCCGATTGTTGGTGTTTGAAAAAGAAGAAAGTAAAGAAGACAACACCCAGTGCATTTGTGTCCACATATGGACGTAGTTTCACCAGATCACCCGATGTTGTTGATTTGGCAACTGGTATAAAGGCTGATGTAATCAGGAAGGAATTTAGACCTTTTGTGTCTGTTGGTTCTGTGTCTTTGACAAATGACACTGGCAATCCCATACCCATACGTATTCTACTTGATACTGGGGTGACTCAATTATTGTTGTTAGAAGGTATATTGCCTATAGATTCGAGTTCTGTCACTGGTGAGTCTGTTATTGCTCAGGGTATTGAGGATGGCTTTGTTAATATTCCGCTTCATAACATTTATTTAGCATCAGACCTAGTTTTGGGACCACTTTAAATCTGTTCATTTCTATATGGATCACTTTATTCCTGTTCATTACTATATGGACCACTTTAAATCTGTTCATTTCTATATGGACCACTTTATTCCTGTTCATTACTATATGGACCACTTTAAATCTGTTCATTTCTATATGGACCACTTTATTCTTGTTCATTACTATATGGACCACTTCATACCTGTTTATTATTAACTGGATCACTTCATACCTGTTCGTTACTAACTGAACTACTTTATATTTGTTCGTTACTAACTGGATTAATTTATACCTGTTCATTACTAACTGGATTACTTTATACCTGTTCATTGCTAACTGAACTACTTTATACCTGTTCATTACTAACTGAACTACTTTATACCTGTTGATTACTAACTGAACTACTTTATACCTGTTGATTACTAACTGAACTACTTTATACCTGTTGATTACTAACTGAACTACTTTATACCTGTTCATTA
>NW_013679407.1:0-3971 GCF_000517525.1 Limulus polyphemus
GGGAGCTAGAGGAGCGTTCAATTCAAATTTAAGTTAATAATGGTGTCACCGGGAGTTAGAGGAGCGTTCAATTCAAATTTAAGTTAATAATTCTGTCACCGGGAGCTAGAGGAGCGTTCAATTCAAATTTAAGTTAATAATGGTGTCACCGGGAGTTAGAGGAGCGTTCAATTCAAATTTAAGTTAATAATGGTGTCATCGGGAGCTAGAGAAGCGTTCAATTCAAATTTAAGTTAATAATGGTGTCACCGGGAGTTAGAGGAGCGTTCAATTCAAATTTAAGTTAATAATTCTGTCACCGGGAGCTAGATGAGCGTTCAATTCAAATTTAAGTTAATAATGGTGTCACCGGGAGTTAGAGGAGCGTTCTATTCTAATCATAGTTAATAATTCTATCACCGAAAGTTATAGAAGCATTCTATTGTAATCAAAGTTAATAATTCGGTCACCGGAAGTTACAAGTTCTGTTATCTAAACTAAAATATTTCTAAAAGCAATATTACCCAAATTAAAACATTTATGTAATCATTGTAACTACAATAAAAGGTTTCTAAAAACATTGTTAGGTAACTTAAAACATTTCTAAAAATATTGTAACTACAATAAAAGGTTTCTCAAAGCATTGTTAGCTAACTTAAAACATTTCTAAACGCTTTGTTATCTAAACTAGAATATTTCTAAAAGCAATATTACCCAAATTAAAACATTTATGTAATCATTGTAACTACAATAAAAGGTTTCTAAAAGCACTGTTAGCTAACTTAAAACATTTCTAAAAACATTGTAACTACAATAAAAGGTTTCTAAAAGCGTTGTTAGCTAACTTAAAACATTTCTAAACGCTTTGTTATCTAAACTAAAATATTTATAAAAGCAATATTACCCAAATTAAAACATTTATGTAATCATTGTAACTAATTGAAACATTACTAAAAGCTTTATACTGAAGTAAAACTCAGAAACATGATGAATTAAAAATGTATTTTATATATATGTTCTTAGTTTGTTGCGTTTATTCAATTTTAAAAATATTAGCAGATTGACGTAAGTTCATTTGTAAAATTGAATAATCAAACAGCCTGACACTTTTCGTTTTGTTTTTATTAAGTATACATCATAAACATTTTTTGAGAATGACGCTTAAAATAAAAAGATGATAAAATCCAACAGTGTATATCACATCACACCCTAGGTTATTCCGTAGGTTGATAACCATGAAAATATTTAAATTACACGACAGTTTCTTATGTTTCTCAGTTATTACAACTATAATATATATATGACACATCCGGTTAACTTACTCTGAAACCCAAGCATTTTTACTGATAATTATGCTTCTCAATTCTTGTTTTTCTGTGTTTACTTTTTTACAAATGTCAAATATATTTATTTTTTGTAAAACGTGCTCATTTCTGAAGGAAAGAAATGGATATTGTATGGACGAGGCTACGTTAGGACTAAATAGCGTACATTTTTCCAGTAAAAGAATGTTTCATTGTTGCAGCAAATGTCAACAAGCGCGATTATTCTTAGAACATTGTTCTCCTATGTATCGAAACTGGAATTAGTTGACAAGCAAACAGGAAAGTAAGCAAACTGTTGGATCTCTAATATGAATACAGAACATCCGCATAGGCTTAGGATAAACTTAGAAATTATATCTTTAAACAAAGATGTATTTTATATAAAGTTTATTTTAGTCTAATTACTTTTTTCTTATATATTTTATTTTCCATATATTCTTTCTTTTTTACACTTTACACGTATTATTCTCTCCGGCTTTTCTTCAGCGCCAGTAATTCCAATCATTTTACTTGCGGTAAAAACTTGTATTTGTATTTTTACTAAATATTTTCGCATAGCAAATGTAATAGATTTTTTCTGATTTAAAATACTTTTAATCATAGCTTTGCAGTTCGTTCCGGTTCCTATTTCCGGTTCCGGTTCTTATAGAGTTACAAAGAAGGGAAATTATGTTTAACGATTTCATTAAGAAATATATAACTGTGTTTACCAGCTCAACATCTTGGGTTGGTTTCAAATTTAGAAAACAACTCGCCCGCCATCTATAGAAGAATATTTAACTAAAACAAACTAATTAGCAAAGAAAACCAACAACCGAAGTAGTGAGTACACCATTAAACCAGCCAATCATAACCCTTTCGAAGTAGTTAGTACCCCCCATCAACCAAGTAGTTATCATACATTTAATCTATGTGATTATAGATTAAATGTATGATAACTACTTGTCTGATGGAGAGTACTAACTACTTCGAAACTTTTATGTGATTATAAAAGTTTCGAAGTAGTTAGCACCCCCATCAACCAAGTAATTATCATACATTTAATCTATGTGATTATAAAAGTTTCGAAGTAGTTAGTACCCTCATCAACCAAGTAGTTATCATACATTTAATCATCTGATTATAAAAGTTTTGAAGTAATTAATAAAACGTAATTAAATCAAGTAGTTTTTAAATCCCTAAACTGATCGAGTGTTAAACCTATACTCCTGTCATCCATTACCGATTATATCAATGAAACAAGCATATGTGAGCTTGTTATCCATTACTGAATTAAGCAAGTTTGTCACATTGAAAGAAGCACGACAACTGTCACTACTAAAAGTGTATGGAATATTATTTAACCAGTGAGTTTCGATTCCCTGAATCTGAAAACCATTTTATCCCATAAGGTGTATTCGCGGAGAAATCGGTCCAAAATTTGGGAACTTTCACCATGAAGCATAAGAGGAAATTATCCACCCTCTTTACAAACAATCCACCGTGACCGGTAATAGAAATTTGTTTGTTAGCTATGCTGGGCCCACTACGAGTATTGAAACCTGGTTTTCAGAGGTGTGTGCTCTCAGACTTGTCGCTGAGCCACTGGAGTAGTAGAAACAGGCGTGTTTTGCTAAGAATGTTTGAAGATTTTAAATCCTATTTACACCAGGGGGCGAAGTAGTTACGTGGATATACAACACACAGTACTATTATATTTATGTATATATCAAACAAAATAATTTTTACATATATTAAATACAAGATACCCGGTTTTATGCTGTAAAACTGAAACAATCGGTTAGAAAATAAGTAATCATTTTTGAACTGGACAAATTCCTGATATGCATTAAGTGGTTTGTATCTCCGAGAGAAATACTGAGGTCGGGTTCGAACCTTGCAGTTGGTGGCTTAGAAGGAGGGTGAAGATTATATATTTTTTATGTACTTAACGATGAATGTTCCCAACTTTAGGGCCCGGTCTGTCTTTGAAAACAAAGTAAATAAATGATACATTTATTCTTACAAAATAAGGTGTTTCCAAAATTTTCTTTATCTTCAACATTGCTTCACTTCAATAAAACTAAAACCAAAAACTTTAATATCGTATGAGCTTAGTTAAAATAAGTAAATAGGATAATATGCGTCAGATTTAAAAAGGCTTACAACTAAATAAATGCTGGCTATTAGCTAAACATCTCCACCAGGTGGTGAAATACTTATAATGGTATTTTGGAACATTTTCTCCTTCCAGATAGATATTACATAAGTTTTACCCTTTAAAGAATTACATGTTACATTTTAAACGGTTCTTCAAAGTATAATAGCTTACTCATATTAACATATTATTTTTATCTGTCAAGCTTCTTAGCCGTTAGCGAACGACAGGACACAGATGTAGTTCCGACAACACATGGAGACGAACTCTGCCAGACTCGGACAAACCGTGAAGGATCGTCAGTGAGTGAAAATAGTTTGAATCTATTTCTATCAACTTAACTTTTCTTTGTTTGTCTGCTTCCAAAACAGCAACGGACATTTTTCTCGACTTATTGGTGACTTGTTTCTCTAGTACGGTGTTAAAGTGAAATAAAAATAACTGGATAGTGTGATGTTTTACCTGTCACAAAACCACGTGGCCATGTCAATATCAACTATATAAACTAACATTCTCAACTTGAAATTGTT
>NW_013679407.1:4765-8043 GCF_000517525.1 Limulus polyphemus
ATGTTGTATTTATGTCTTCACGTTTAACAAGTAAAGTTTAGTTAATGTTAACTCTATAAAAGCTGTATGTTGTATTTATGTCTTCACGTTTAACAAGTAAAGTTTAGTTAATGTTAACTCTATAAAAGCTGTATGTTGTATTTATGTCTTCACGTTTAACAAGTAAAGTGTAGTTAATGTTAACTCTATAAAAGCTGTATGTTGTATTTATGTCTTCACGTTTAACAAGTAAAGTGTAGTTAATGTTAACTCTATAAAAGCTGTATGTTGTATTTATGTCTTCACGTTTAACAAGTAAAGTGTAGTTAGTGTTAACTCCATAAAAGCTGTATGTTGTATTTATGTCTTCACGTTTAACAAGTAAAGTGTAGTTAGTGTTAACGACAGAACACTGTTTTATAAATTATTTCGATTCTGATCACCAGTGGTTTTTAAGATCTCAGATTAATTTGGACTGAAATAATTAGAATTACATTTACTCGTTATACCATTAAAGAAACTTTCTCTAAAAGTCGTGTTTGTATTTCAACGTAATAGTTACTGTTTCTGTTTTCAGAACAAACTGATAAACTTCAGACACTTACTACGAGGTTTTGTTGCTGAATCTATTTATTTTCTATTATTACATGAAATCATTTTGGAATAAGTGATGAGAATCTGACTCCAAGAAAAATATCTTTTACATCGTGAATTGATATCAAAAATATATATATACATGAAATGCATTTGTTGAAATCGGTTTTTAAACCTTTAGAAAAACCAGAGTACAACAAACACCTATCTTTGGTACAAAATAGTTTATCACCACCAGCCATAACCACCTCCGTAGCCACCATATCCTCCACCACCATGACCACCATAGCCACCATATCCTCCACCACCATGACCACCGTAGCCACCATATCCTCCCCCACCATGACCACCGTATCCTCCACCACCATGACCACCGTAGCCACCGTAACCACCATATCCTCCACCACCATGACCACCGTAGCCACCGTAACCACCATATCCTCCACCACCATGACCACCGTAGCCACCATATCCTCCACCACCATAACCACCGTATCCTCCACCTCCATGGCCACCATAGCCACCATATCCTCCACCACCGTAGCCACCATAACCACCATATCCTCCACCTCCGTGGCCACCGTAGCCACCATATCCTCCAACACCATAGCCACCATATCCTCCACCACCGTGGCCACCATATCCTCCACCACCGTGGCCTATACTTCCGCCGTATCCATAACCAGACTCTGCTGTTTCAAGGTCTTCTTTGCCATCAGAGACGGCTGTGTTCTCATCTGAATCTTCGGCATTGACTATGGCACAGACAGCTAACAGAAGTGCCAGGTACCGCAGTTTGTTCTGGAAATAAATCCAAAATAAAATAAGAGATATAGATAAGAGAACTTAATGTTGCATAGATATATAGTCTAACGTCAAGTAAGTAAGAAAATAAAATAAGAGATATATAGATAAGTTTGTTTGTTTGAAGTTAAGCACAAAGCTACACATTGGGCTATCTGTGCTCTGCCCACCACGGGTATCGAAACCCGTATTCTAGCGTTGTAAGTCCGCAGACATACCGCTGTGCTACTGGGGGGCATATAGATAAGAGAAGTTAATGTTGCATAGATATATAGTCTAACGTTAAGTAAGTAAGAAAATAAAATAAGAGATATAGATAAGAGAAGTTAATGTTGCATAGATATATAGTCTAACGTTAAGTAAGTAAGAAAATAAAATAAGAGATATAGATAAGAGAAGTTAATGTTGCATAGCTGTTATAGTCTAACGTTCAGTAAGTAATATGTTTGGTATAAGACTATCAGGGCGATAATAGTAAAATGCACGTACCGGTTTATACCTAATCGTCTTCATACTGAAATAAATCTTCAAACAAGCTGTTCAGACTTCTCCTGACTGCAAATGGAGAGAAGAAGACTGTCTTGGTTGGTAAAGACGAGAAGTTTTTATAGTTGATCCAGACATGGTCACGTGACATGGTTGTAGGTAGAACGTGACAGTATCGCTCTACTTTTGACAAAATGTTGAATATCACGGCAATGAAGTAAATAGTGTGATAATCATCTAACAAAACAAAGGCGATTAAAAAAAAGGAAGAATTCAAACTGGTTTTTACCCTGCTGCGGCTTTTCGAAAGTTTATCGGTCTCTTTAAATACACTTCGCGAGAGGTTAACGAAATCCTTGTATTATCATTATCTCATACACGCCCTTATTCACTCAATATGGAATGAAGTAACGAAAAAAATAACATTTTAAGATCAGAAACAGAACACTCTCTAGGAATGTGCAGCGAAGTAACAGTATTAAACAAATAGAACAAATATATATATATATACGGATATTTTAGTCATACTTACTGAATAAAATAAACAGAAAGTCTTATTCCACCAGGTAGCGTTACACGCGTTGGTGATATTCTTAAGTAAGTTTGTTCTATTTTCTTGCAGTAAATCAGAATTTAGCTTTTTAAAAATTAATAAAATAAATGATGCTTGAAAATATTTCTGTCGTTGTCATTTGAAAACTTAAATTGTAAAGAGACATATTTTTCTGTTTTTAATTGAATAGAAGAATTTCCCAATTTTCATGTTATTCCGAAACTAACAAAAATGTAGAATATTTTCACAAAAAGACATATTTTTCTGTTTTTAATTGAATAGAAGAATTTCCCAGTTTTCATGTTGTTCCGAAACTAACAAAAATGTAGAATATTTTCACAAAAAGACATATTTTTCTGTTTTTAATTGAATAGAAGAATTTCCCAGTTTTCATGTTGTTCCGAAACTAACAAAAATGTAGAATATTTTCACAAAAAGACATATTTTTCTGTTTTTAATTCAATAGAAGAATTTCCCAGTTTTCATGTTGTTCTGAAACTAACAAAAATGTAGAATATTTTCACAAAAAGACATATTTTTCTGTTTTTAATTGAATAGAAGAATTTACTAGTTTCATGTTGTTCTGAAACTAACAAAAATGTAGAATATTTTCACAAAAAGACATATTTTTCTGTTTTTAATTGAATAGAAGAATTTACTAGTTTCATGTTGTTATGAAACTAACAAAAATGTAGAATATTTTCACAAAAAGACATATTTTTCTGTTTTTAATTAAATAGAAGAATTTCCCAGTTTTCATGTTGTTCTAAAACTAACAAAAATGTAGAATATTTTCACAAAAAGACATATTCTTCTGTTTTTAATTAAATAGAAGAATTTCCCAGTTTTCATGATGTTCTGA
>NW_013679408.1:0-3813 GCF_000517525.1 Limulus polyphemus
CTCCATCTCATGACAAACATTAATGATGCCACTCTCCATCTCATGACAAACATTAGTGATGCCACTTTCCAGCTCATGAAAACATTAGTAATGCCACTCTCTAGCTCATGAAAACATTAGTAATGCCACTCTCTAGCTCATGACAAACATTAGAAATGCCATTCTCCATCTCGTTACAAACATTAGTGATGCCACTTTCCAGCTCATGAAAAACATTAGTAACGCCATTCTCTAGCTCATGACAAACATTAGTGATGCCATTCTCCATCTCGTGACAAACATTAGCGATGCCACTCTCCATCTCATGACAAACATTCGTAATGCCACTTTCCAGCTCATGACAAACGTTAGTAATGCCATTCTCTAGCTCATAACAAACATTAGTAATGACACTCTCCAGCTCATGACAAACATTAGTAATGTCATTTTTCAGCTCATGACAAGCATTAGTAATGGCACTCTCTAGCTCATGACAAACATTAGTAATGCCACTCTCTAGCTTATGACAAACATTAGTAATTCCATTCTCCATATCATGACAAACATTAGTAATGCCACTTTATAGCTCATGACAAACATTAGTAATGCTACTCTCTAGCTCATGACAAACATTAGTGATGCCACTCTCTAGCTCATGACAAACATTAGTAATGCCACTCTCTAGCTCATGACAAACATTAGTAATACCACTTTCCAGCTCATGACAAACATTAGTAATGCCACTCTCTAGCTCATGATAAACATTAGTAATACCACTTTTCAGCTCATGACAAACATTAGTAATGCCACTCTCTAGTTCTAGACAAACATTACTAATGCCACTCTCTAATTCAAGACAAACATTAATAATATCACTCTCTAGTTCAAGACAAACATTAGTAATGCCACTTTATAGCTCGTGCCGTGTCTTAAATACCTCTTGTTTATGTAATACGGTCCCAGTTTTTGTGTGGTTGTTAATTTCAATATATATACATGTATATAGAGAGAGCAATATACGTTAGTTTACCTAAACATGTATACTTTTATTTTGCATGGATATATATATTTCATTGGTTTATTTATGATACATGCAAAATGTATGTGTAGCACGCTCCTTATTTTGCCAGTTTCACACTTGTGTACACAGAAAGTGTAATCATGGAGTCGTACGTTTGGTGTTAAATTACTTATAATATTAAACGTTCCTACGACAATGTTACATTAATTATCACACGATATCAGCCGCACGAACTGTATGTGTTTATATACGACGCGAAGATTGACATGATTGTAGCCAATACGTACAGGACGACAAATGTTTATTTTCTCAAAAATTAAAATTCATTTTAACTCATGTGTTTGTGTGTATCGCGAGCCTTTGTTCTTTTTTAGCTATAAAACGATAAACAGATGATTAAATTAACATTTTATTAAACTCCAGCTAAACATTGAATACTGGTTTCAGTTATCGTTGACTCTTTAAAAGGCTGAACAATGAGGGAGTAGATTCTGATTACCTCATTTATTAGAACTTTTAAGACAAGGGGCGAAATTGAAGTTTACTGAAAATATAGCAAGTGGCTCCCTCTCACGTACTGGCCGGGATTGACTTGTTGTTTTGTTGAATTTTGCGCAAAACTACTCGAGAGCTACGTGTACTAGACGTCTCCTTAAATTTGAAGTGATAGACGAGAGAGAAGATAGCTTGTAAACGCCGCCAACTCCTATGATTATCTTCATCAACAAATAGTGGGGTTGACCATCACAGTATAATTTCCCCCATTCCTGGGAGAACATGTTCGGTGACGGGATTCGACCGGCAGTTTGTGAGTGGAGTGCCCTTACCACAAGGGCAAGCTAACGGTAGAGCATAATTTAAATGAAACAAAGCAGTAAAGAAGACTCAGGGATTTGAAAATAATGGCCTTCGAAACATACAAAACGTATCACTTGTCATAAAAATTGTAAAATGTTTGAGTTTGACTTTTATAAATTTCAATGAACCAATGAATCTTTAGATCAAACACAAGCCTAGTTTTTACTGTAATATATGGGTGTTATAGAGTATACCAAGACCCTGATAAGGGAGAGTACCTTTAGTTCATAAACAAATACTTGCTTAATTGTTTTCTAATTAATTCAAACCTGTCCAAGAATAATCAGCTTACCAAACTTTTAAAAGAATGAGGCCAAAGAAAGATTACGAAAGAAATCTTCTAGGTTTAGTTGTCATTGCCCACAGAAAAGGAGGGACTTAAGGATCCCTCTCTCTTTGCCTCGGGTTGTTAAACAAAATATAACATGACACATTTTTACTAGGCTCTTGTCAGTGTTTCGGTGCTTTCCATTCCTTCCTGTTTCGTTGAGATGGATTAAAACGTCATCGAATACGCGGAAAATCAATATGAGAGATCCAAATGCCTAAGTCTGACTCCGGGCTATCTTCTCTAGCTCAGTGTTCTAGTATTCTTCTCCGTAATGCACTATTCATGTTGCTTTTCACCTCGCCTGGCTTTCGAATAATTAATTATTGGAGGGTCCTTAGACAGACATAAAATTCCGTTGTTTTGTTTTGTTTTTAGGGAAACGAAATCTTTGGATTACAATTATTCACTGGAGCGGATATGCGTGTTGGATGCTCTGATAATTTTATCATTTGGATAGACCGTTCCGTTAAAACAACAAGCTGATTTCTGAAATTGTGAACTCATTTGCAAGTTTCATTAAGCCTATTCGCATTTAGTATTTCACTTTTTTTTTATTGTTTTTAAAAGAAAACTCTTTAACATTTGAGTTGTTTCTAGGAAAAATTCAACATGCATAAACTGCAGCTCGAAATTAAACATTATAACCTAATTTAATTTTTGGGCGAAGGAAAGTTTATTCCACTCAGTAAAGAAAACTAAAGAAATACATATCGGTAATGCTATAGATTCGTAAATTTAAGTTTCACATCAAGAAACTTTCCAGCCTAACTTACCTGACTTAGATTCTTTCGGAACAGTAAGGAGAGCATCATCTGCATCCTTAGATCCACGATCCCCCTCGTTACCTGTAGAGTTAAGGTGTTAATATATAGATGTACCAGAGAAACTATAACCGTTGTTTTGTAATACCAATTGTTTCTGCGGTTTCCAGTTCAAAAGTTCAACATGATTTCTTAGTTTTTAGTTTCATTTCGAAAGCTATATCATCAGAAGCCAAATAACCTATGGAAGCTATTCTGAAAGTATAGACTTCATTTTAATCCCTATTTTACTTTAGGCCACTAATTTGATTTTTCTGTCCAACTTTTCATAACAGTGAGGTATCTAAAGAGAAAGATCAGGATATAAAGATCTATTTTTGATCCCTTTTCATACATCCTGACTAACTTGTAAAAATAATCTCACGTGGAACATTAAATTTACTCTTAAATTAATGTACAATTAATATCAACCGAAAATATTCATTAACTATATTTTGGCTACATTTGAGTATTGTATCTATGGTGTGAACCTTGTTGTTTCAGTGTAAAATAAATATATGCTTTGTATCTGTATTTCCATCTATGGTGTGAACCTTGTCACATTACAACAATTAAAGTATAGAACTTTACATCAGTCCCTGTTGTTTCAGTGTAAAATAAATATCTGCTTTGTATCTGTATTTCCACCTAACCCTAAGAATATAACAGTTCTAATTAAGTAAGTACGTTAATAGTTTTCTCCGTTTTACATCATCGTGTATTTCCACCTAACCCTAAGAATATAACAGTTCTAATTAAGTAAGTACGTTAATAGTTTTCTCCGTTTTACATCATCGTGTATTTCCACCTAACCCTAAGAATAT
>NW_013679408.1:4574-5922 GCF_000517525.1 Limulus polyphemus
AAACGACGACTATTCCTTGAGTTAACGATAGAAATGACGACTATTCCTTGAGTTAATGATAAAAACGACGACTATTCCTTGAATTAATGATAGAAATGACGACTATTCCTTGAATTAATGATAAAAACTGGTGACTATTCCTTGAGTTAATGGTAAAAACGACGACTATTCCTTGAGTTAACGATAGAAATGACGACTATTCCTTGAATTAATGATAAAACTGGTTACTATTCCTTGAGTTAATGGTAAAAACAACGACTATTCCTTGAGTTAATGATAGAAACGACGACTATTCCTTGAATTAATGATGAAACTGGTGACTATTCCTTGAGTTAATGGTAAAAACACCTAACCCTAAGAATATAACAGTTCTAATTAAGTAAGTACGTTAATAGTTTTCTCCGTTTTACATCATCGTGTATTTCCACCTAACCCTAAGAATATAACAGTTCTAATTAAGTAAGTACGTTAATAGTTTTCTCCGTTTTACATCATCGTGTATTTCCACCTAACCCTAAGAATATAACAGTTCTAATTAAGTAAGTACGTTAATAGTTTTCTCCGTTTTACATCATCATTAACACTAGAGTAAATTTCAAAAACAAACACTATTTTCACACATTATTCATTAATAACTTACTATTTAGTCTATTTTCTCGTATGTAAGGGATAGGTAATCCTCTTTATCTTGAATGTAGTGAAAAAATTTCCAAAGTAAATTACACTAGACTGCTATTGTTAGAGAAATGTTTGAGTCGTCAAATGAAGTATTCTTTGTTCATTAAATCAAAGCATAGTCGCCGGTTTTATCATTAACTTAAGGAATAGTCGTCGTTTTTATCGTTAATTCAAGGAATAGTCGTCGTTTTTACCATTAACTCAAGGAATAGTCACCAGTTTCATCATTAATTCAAGGAATAGTCGTCGTTTCTATCATTAACTTAAGGAATAGTCGTCGTTTCTATCATTAACTTAAGGAATAGTCGTCCTTTACATCAATCCCTGTTGTTTCAGTGTAAAATAAATATCTGCTTTGTATCTGTATTTCCTAAATATCTGCTTTGTATCTGTATTTCCATCTATGGTGTGAACCTTGTCACATTACAACAGTTAAAGTATAGAATTTTTACACTGAAACAACAGGGATTGATGTAAAGTTCTATACTTTAACTGTTGTAATGTGACAAGGTTCACACCATAGATAGAAATACAGATACAAAGCAGATATTTATTTTACATTGAAACAACAGGGATTGATGTAAAGTTCTATACTTTAACTGTTGTAATGTGACAAGGTTCACTCCATAGATAGAAATACAGATACAAAGCAGATATTTATGTATTTATG
>NW_013679408.1:6025-8109 GCF_000517525.1 Limulus polyphemus
ATTTATATAGTTTTATGGTATCTAAACCATTATTTATAGTTTTATGGTATCGAACCCATTATCTATGGTTTTATGGTATCGAACCCATTATATATAGTTTTATGGTATCTAACCCATTATTTATAGTTTTATGGTATCTAACCCATTATTTATATAGTTTTATGGTATCTAACTCATTATTTATATAGTTTTATGGTATCTAACCCATTATTTATAGTTTTATGGTATCGAACCTATTATTTATAGTATTGAACCCATTTTTATAGTTTTATGGTATTGAACCCATTATTCATAGTATTACGGTATCGAACCTATTATTTATATAGTTTTATGGTATCGAACCCATTATTTATCTAGTTGTTTTGGTATCGAACCCATTATTTATATAGTCTTTTGGTATCGAACCCATTATTTATATAGTCTTTTGGTATCGAACCCATTATTTATATAGTCTTTTGGTATCGAACCCATTATTTATATAGTCATTTGGTATCGAACCCATTATTTATATAGAACGAGTGGCCGCTTCTGACATTTCAAATTCAGTAAAAAAAACTTCTTAATTTGAGGTATTTTCAGTAAGTGAAGATATGTAAATTCTTGGCTTTATTGGCTCTTTGGCTTATTGGTAATTCTTGCACATTTCACTCTTGTGGCAGCCAATAAACAGAAGATAAAGATTTGTGAGTTCGAGATATTTTTTATAAAATTTATTTTAAATTGCCGGTTTTATAATTAACTCAAGAAATAGTAGTCATTTCTCTCATTAACTCAAGAAATACGAATTTTTAATCGTTAACAGACGGAAGTGTTTAGGTATAGTCACCATTTTTATCTGTAAGGGAATTGTCCGAATATCCATTTCGTAATTTTTCGGATTTTGCCGGAAATTCTCCTCGTGAATTAAAAGAATCAAGACCAGGAATTTCTGTAAAAAGAAACAACAACAACAAAAACTGAAATTAACAAAACGAAAAACTTACGAAACAAAATGTGCTTACATTTTATCACTAATCTTTAAGTAACCAGATTCATTTACTGGTAACTGAACTCAGAGCTAAGCTCTGAGTAACTGAGTAACTCGTGGCTCCGGTTTGATGTACAAAAAATATCAATACCAAAAGAGTCACTAAGAATCTCCAATAAAAATTAAAATTAATAATAATTAGTCTTAAATATGAGTAACAAGCAAACAACAAACAAACCTATTGACCACTCTGCCTTAGGTCATCAGTTGAGACTATTTCCCTCCCCCCTCCTCCCAGTGGCGCAGCGGTATGTCTGCGGACGTACAACGCTAGAAACCGGGTTTCGATACTCGTGGTGGGCAGAGCACAGATAGCCCATTGTGTAACTTTGTCCTTAAACTACAAACACACTAAACAATCCAAGACTATTTTCGCAAGATTATGCATCCGTTTTGATCAGACCCTTCTTCAGAAGACAGGAATATCTGGATATGGAGGTGGCGTGTGATATTTACATATTTTGCCTATGCTGTTTATCACTTCTCGGCTTATATCTTATTGGAAATCGATTATTAACACTCCTCTCTGCTTCCTCCCCCTTTTTTTTTTAGAAAAATAAATCGCTCCAAGCTATTTTTTTTTCTTTATAATGCTTTAGCAGTGATTCAAGAGCTTCGTAAACATAAAGGGGGAAAAAAATGAGTCCGATCGTCATTTCTTAAACATATTTTATTTGTTGTACTAGTGGCCGAAAAACTGTACAATGGATTATCTGCACTGTTTGTACAAATCTAATTGATGTTTATTGAAATATAGCGGCCAAACAAATGAACTGATTTTTAAACGTTGAAAAAGACAAACCACTCCCGAGTTGGATTCGAACCTGCGTCTCATCTTGCCGAATCCACAGCCAAAGAAACTCGAACTACTATTCCTTGAGTTAATGATAAAAACGACGACTATTCCTTGAATTAATGATAGAAACGACGACTATTCCTTGAATTAGTGATGAAACTGGTGACTATTCCTTGAGTTAATGGTAAAAACGACGACTATTCCTTGAATTAGTGATGAAACTGGTGACTATTCCTTGAGTTAATGGTAAAAACGACGACT
>NW_013679409.1:0-1784 GCF_000517525.1 Limulus polyphemus
GGTAATGTAACAGACGAATGTTCTGTACTTGTTACAGACTCAGTAATGTAACAGATGAATGTTCTGTACTTGTTACAGACTCAGTAATGTAACAGACGAATGTTCTGTACTTGTTACAGACTCAGTAATGTAACAGATAAACATTACTGTAACGTGAAATTGAGGTGTCAATTTAGCACCATGATTGTTGTTGTTGTTTGTAAATAAGACATACAGACATTCCGCTGTGCCACTGGGGGGCAGCACCATGACACTAGCATTAATTACTTTGAAGAACACTATAGTGAAAACAAACTTCTACGTATTATCACTAGCTTTCCACAGTTCCGCTGATAGTGATATTAATTTAGCACATACAAATAATTACTTTGGAAATGTGTTTTATTTGCAGTTATCGCCTTCGTAAACAGACTGTTTTCATAATAATATAGTTTCGGTCTTTATTTAGTGTACGAAACAAAGGACTGGTAAAAGAAATTAAACTTCCGAAATTTTGTCACATCTCAAGGAGAAAAACTCCCACGCAATGTTCTTCTTTATTATCTCGTGGCCTTAGAAGTACACTGGTGTTGGAATCACAATTTCAGTAAAGAACTGACAAAAGCAAGGAAATCACAACCTTTATTCTAGAAATAGGCTTAGTTAAATAAAAGCAACTTTCCTTATTCTAGAAATAGGCTTAGTTAAATAAAAGCAACTTTCCTTATTCTACAAAAGGCTTAGTAAGATAAAAATAACTAATTTTATTCAAACAGTTTGTTTCTTTCAGATTGTTTTTGCGCTGAAAAGTAGAGTGAAGGCAGCTAGTCAACAGCACTCACCGCCAGTTCTTAGGTTACTCTTGTCCGACGAAGTAGTGTGCTTTGACCACCACTCTGATAGCGCACTCACGGCTCTTTCCTGCAATGGGACGCGAACCATAAGCTCTCACACTCACAGTCCGAGCAACAGGATGGACTATTCTGATCTTAATATTTCCATACACGTAAATGTGGACTATGTTCAGAAGCATGTTAAGACTTTCAGGTCTCGAGCTCAACATGTTAACACCACTAGGCCACGTTCAGTCTTCAAGCATGATTTAAAATGTAAACGTGATGACAAAATGTTTAACATTAAATCTCACTTTTTTTTTTTAATTATAAGAAAAAGTTTTAAAAGGTACCAAAAGAAAAGCAACATATATTATGTTTGACAATTGACGACTCGCCAGGCCTGCTATAATGAATCTATAGAAGCAGCCTATTTTTTTATCAGAATTTGTTGCCAACTTCGAAAATCCAAAGAGATACTATACTGTTTACACCCCTGAGGCCCCTCACACTAAAATACAAGGTTCCTCTGAGAAAGATTAATTAAAGAAGGAACTTCGAAACGATTGCAAAATTTCCTAGAACCCCCCCCCCCCCTTCTGGTTCAGCAGTGAAGTCGAAAGATTATAGCGATAATATTCGGAATTGGATCCCACTGATGGGAGAGGTGCAGAGAGCTTACAGTGGAATTTTGCGCTCAATTAAAAGAAAAAACGAACAAACAAACACACTCACAAGGAGTATTTTTTTGAATGAAATCTGGCAAACCTCAAAATGTATTTAAATGTTTTTATGTAATCATACAAAACAACACGATATGGACCTCCGAAATGGCTTCATACAAAACAACACGATATGGACCTACGAGATGGCTTCATACAAAACAACACGATATGGACCTCCGAGATGGCTTCATACAAAACAACACGATATGGACCTACGAGATGGCTTCATACAAAACAACACGATATG
>NW_013679409.1:2461-4401 GCF_000517525.1 Limulus polyphemus
TACAAAACAACACGATATGGACCTACGAGATGGCTTCATACAAAACAACACGATATGGACCTCCGAGATGGCTTCATACAAAACAACACGATATGGACCTACGAGATGGCTTCATACAAAACAACACGATATGGACCTACGAGATGGCTTCAAAATGTGGAAGTACCATGAACTATCAGATCTATAAAGATGACGTTAATGAAATCAGTGAACATTGCATTTTCTTTCAGTCTGTTTACTACCTGTATACAACTTCTGCTTTATCTTAACAGTATACTGGTATGTAGGTCCTGCTTCGTGTTAGCAGAATATAGATCATATCTTATATTACTGGTACGTAGAACCTAACTTGTATTATCGGTACATAGATCCTTCCTTATATTACTGGTATACATAACCTAACTTGTATTACCAGTATCTAGATCCTACCTTATATTACTGGTATATAGAACCTAACTTGTATTACCAGTATATAGGTCCTTCCTTATATTACTGGTATATAGAACCTAACTTGTATTACCGGTACCTAGGTCCTTCCTTATATTACTGGTATATAGAATCTAACTTGTATTTCCGGTATCTAGATCCTTCCTTATATTACTGGTATATAGAACCTAACTTGTATTACTGGTATCTAGATCCTACCTTATATTACTGGTATATAGAACCTAACTTGTATTACCAGTATATAGGTCCTTCCTTATATTACTGGTATATAGAACCTAACTTGTATTACCGGTACCTAGGTCCTTCCTTATATTACTGGTATATAGAATCTAACTTGTATTACCGGTACCTAGGTCCTTCCTTATATCACTGGTATATAGAACCTAACTTGTATTACTGGTATCTAGATCCTTTCTTATATTACTGGTATATAGAACCTAACTTGTATTACCAGTATATAGAACCTAACTTGTATTACCAGTATATAGATCCTTCCTTATATTACTGGTATATAGAACCTAATTTGTTATTGTTGTGTGAACTGTGGACATCGCATTATTTTCACCAAAGTTACAGCACTAGGGATTGGTTTTAAAAGCTGTTATATAATACAGATTATTTAGGAGTTGAGTTTTTACACTGAATCTAATTTCCAAAAATGTAACTTACCGAAACGAGAATTATATAAATAAATGAATATCTAAAGCGTTCTCTAGAGAAACAGCGAAAGCAATGTGTTTAAAATTTAAGGCTTTTAGTACTGCATTGTTTGAATGCAGGCAAGAGAAGCGAAATTCCACTGATTCTGTGTTCTCAAAAAAATGGAAATAAACTTTAGAGAAACTACCTTTCAGGTGCAAGGTATTAAATTATAGCGCTTTTAGTGACAATAAACATAACTAGTGAATTCAAGAATTAATAAATCATGGATGATTTTTATATTACACAGCTCTAAAATTGTTTCTAAAACAGTTTTCGTCTATCTCTGGATATTGTTTATTGTTTGAAAATTTTAGCTTTACTTCAAATGCAACAAAATCACTAAAGCAAAACTTTGGATTGAATTATTATTACTATTTTAAAATCAGCTGGGCCTGGAATAGTAGCCCTAAAGTTGACAGTGGATGGTGTTGACTAGCTGCCTTCCCTCTAGTCTATCATTGCTAAATTAGAGACGGCTAGTTCAAATAATCCTCGTGTGGTTGTTGACTAGCTGCCTTCCCTCTAGTCTATCATTGCTAAATTAGAGACGGCTAGTTCAAATAATCCTCGTGTGGTTGTTGACTAGCTGCCTTCCCTCTAGTCTATCATTGCTAAATTAGAGACGGCTAGTTCAAATAATCCTCGTGTGGTTGTTGACTAGCTGCCTTCCCTCTAGTTTATCATTGCTAAATTAGAGACGGCTAGTTCAAATAATCCTCGTGTGGTTGTTGACTAGCTGCCTTCCCTCTAGTCTATCATTGCTAAATTAGAGACGGCTAGTTCAAATAATC
>NW_013679409.1:5292-6400 GCF_000517525.1 Limulus polyphemus
TGCCCTGTACCTTACTAACAATAACATAAATAATTCAGTGCCCTGTACCTTACTAACAATAACATAAATAATTCAGTGCCCTGGGTTATTATTCGGGTTAACGCAACAGGTGAATTGTATCCCTACAAACCCAAACACTTAATGGATAATAAAGGTTAGACTTATAGACTAATCATTTTAAAGTGTCAGTTTTCTTGTAGTTAGTTATTTACACTTTAATTTCAACTAATACTAGCAAGGAACGTTCAAAAAATAATGTTTTGTCGAATTATTCGCTATTTTTCTGAATTCCAAACACTTTAAGGTTAATCAAAAACACAATAATCGTTAAAATATAATAAAAACTTTATTGGTGGCCAACCCTAAGTCAGGACTTAGAAACAAATCAAAAATCGCGTTTGTTTAATTTTTTTTCAGATAGAATTTATACAACAGTGCGTGTATTTTCTTATAGCAAAGCCACATCGGACTATCTGCTGTGTTCACCGAGGGACATTGTTTGTTTATTTGTTTGAAGTTAAGCACAAAGCTACGCAATGGACTATCTGTCACCACAGGTATCGAAACCTGGTTTCTAGCGTTGTAAGTCCGTAGATGGTGAAGATAATGATCACAGACATTCTGGAATACATAATCTGTCATTGTGATCAACTGTACTTTGAAAAGGAAGTTTGGAATCATTTACATGTAGTTGTTTTTGTTGTCAGTGATTTTTCACCGATAATTTTCTGCTATTAAAAGTACTTCACCGGTTTTAACCGACTTAAACGGGGATTTGGCTTTATTTAGCCTTGGCATTCTTGGAGTAGTGTCACTTAAAACCGCTAGTAGCGCTAAGATTTTCGTTTGTTTGTTTAAAGTTTAATTTTGGTTGTTGTTACTTAAGAACAAAGCTACACAATGGTATTTGTTCTCTGCTTACCACAGATATCGAAACCCTATTTTTAGCGTCGTAAGTCTGCTGATTTACCGCTGAGTCACTGGGGGCTTGAGTTTAAGCGAAAAGTTACATAATGGGTTATCAACGCTGTGTCCACAACTAGTCATCACCGCCAACTCTTTGGCTACCCTTTTACCAACGAATAGTGGGATTGATCGTCACTTTTAA
>NW_013679409.1:7017-9430 GCF_000517525.1 Limulus polyphemus
AGTGGGATTGATCGTCACTTTTAACGCCCCCACGGCTGAAAGAGCGAGCATGTTTTGGTGGGACGGGGATTCGAACCCACGACCCACAGACTGCGAGTCGAGCGTCCTAACCACCTGGCCATGATATATTTACAGATCAGTGATTGAAACCAGCTTCCTAACACATAAGCTCTCAAGCTTACCACTGAGCCACTAGGTGGCGTTAAGAAGGTTTATTGTTTTAATTGTAAAAGCGAACACGCCCATATCTTAATTGTTAATACTGAATGAGACCTATAAAAAAGGACAAACAGTTGGTCGTTTAATATAAACACGAAAGGCATATTTCAAGTTTTTAAATTTCCAATTTAAGAAAGTACCGTAGCAGGTAAACATTATTATAATGGTGAATATATCAATACCTATAAAATGTTCCTCCATGAAAATAACTTTTTTTTCCCTCTCGGCCTTCAATCATAAAATTTACTACTGAAGAATTCCCTCATAAATTCGGAAAAGAAGATAGAAGATTGTAAGAGAGAGAGAAACAAAAACTTAATATATAGTATCCAAACAACATGATATAGTCCATAACTTATTTTTTTCCAAGTTGTAATGGATAGAGGGAAGAATAAAAATATATTTATTCTTATTAATCGAGTATATAATACTGTTCTTGCATAATACCTGCTATGTGTTGGGCAAAAAATTGGAACAAGCTCTCATTGTTTATAACTATAAGGATTTATATATACGTATTTTCCTTCCAGTCACTCTTTTGATTCAAAGGAATACTTCGCTATTTTTTTGGATTTGCTTGCTTTGTACACACAGACACACACACACACATATACATATATATGTATATATAAACATATACGTGTGTGTGAGAGAAATAGTATGTATATAATTTTTTTATATATATTTTTTACCCCTTAGGTTCGAAAACTATCCGTGAGGCTCCATCTTTTGTCAATTATGTTGGCGTACTGACGCTGTACTGTGTACGAAGTTTAAAGTAGTTAGACTAACTTACTAACTAACCACATGGTCAGTGTATGTGTTACTGTTTCATTGCAATCGTTTAACCAGACGACTGTTGTGTGCCTAAATTAATGCTTGTAATGATAAGATAATTATGTGAAGTCAGTAAAGCATTGAATTGTAATATGTACTCAAATCTTTTACTACCTAACTAGTACTAGGCTTTAATAATATATTCAAAGTTCAGTTACTGAGTAACTCACGAACTGTAATAAGGCTGACACTTTGCTGTTCATCGTTTTACTAAAATATAAACAAAAACTAGATAATAAACTTAGTTGCTTGTTCAGTTCAACTTCTTTTCAAGTTATTACCGGAGTGAAGTGTAATTATCAACATGGGTGTTGTAAGGTAAGGACGAATAAACAATAAAACAATTTATAACACGTAATATTAATACCAATAATAGTGATGTATTTTTGAATTTAAAGCAATTCTTGTCATAGGTACAAAATGCTAAAAAAATTTACTTATCAAAAGTCTCATTGCCTCCACACATGCGAAAAATAATTATAATTTTTATATCTTGTATATCTGTTATGTGCAGTGTTGCAGTAGTGGACTATTACCAGAACATACAGTAGGTTACTGGTATCCTTGCCTTCTTTCAACTAAATATTTCACACTTGTCTTCTTTCAACTAAATATTTCACAATTGTCTTCTTTCAAATAAACATTTCACACTTGTCTTCTTTCAACTAAATATTTCACACTTGTCTTCTTTCAACTAAATATTTCACACTTGTCTTCTTTCAAATAAATATTCCACACTTGTCTTCTTTCAACTAAATATTCCACACTCGTCTTCTTTCAACTAAATATTCCACACTCGTCTTCTTTCAACTAAATATTCCACACTTGTCTTCTTTCAACTAAATATTCCACACTCGTCTTCTTTCAACTAAATATTTCACACTTGTCTTCTTTCAAATAAATATTTCACACTTGTCTTCTTTCAACTAAATATTTCACACTCGTCTTCTTTCAAATAAATATTTCACGCTCGTCTTCTTTCAAATAAATATTTCACGCTCGTCTTCTTTCAAATAAATATTTCACACTTGTCTTCTTTCAACTAAATATTTCACACTTGTCTTCTTTCAAATAAATATTCTTTATTCTTCTATAATCCCAATGCTATGTTACATAAAATGTATTTTTAAACTTTTTAATTGAATACTTCATCATAGAAGAATTTTTAGGTTAGTACTTGTTAATATCTTATATTTAATACTATATCTATCCTTATAGCATTATGTCATTAGTTAGGTTAGTACCTGTTAATATCTTATATTTAATACTATATCTATCTTTATAACATCATGTCATTAGTTAGGTTAGTACCTGTTAATATCTTATACTTGATAGATATAGTATTTTTTATAGCATC
>NW_013679410.1:0-4847 GCF_000517525.1 Limulus polyphemus
CTTGTGTCGCTAAAGTTTCGTCGGAACGAATTTAAGGAAAATTAACTAACGAACGGAGACGTAACAATACTTTCATGGTTTTTAAAGAGCAATTGCATGTTAAATGTCTTTTGGATTATTTCAACTAACAACATGAATTTATTAAACTCATAGTAAAGAGCATGTGAATTCAAACTCCTTTTTTTAGATACTATGACTAGAAACAAACAAATGGTTTAAAACTGGTACAAAAATACTTTCACTGATTTATATTTTAATTTTGAAATATTTATTCCACATAGGTTTAAAAATCACTTAGTTTCTATTTTAATCTATAGGGCTTTTTAGTTCTGTAGTTTGTATCCCCAAAATGAACTAATGAAAATCAAAACAGTGTTACTGAAAAATGGCTTTCTCTTGTAAGTTGCAAACAGTGCAATAAGAAAAATGTAGTATAAAAAACAACCAATACTGTCATTTAAGATATGCCACACTGTCCACTGACCCACATTCTACCATATTTTAGCCAGACACTTAATAGCTTAAAGAAAAAGTTATAAGAAAACATCATCCACAGGTTGATACGAGAATAATTTTGAAACTTCAAATAAGAATTTAAAGACAGAATTCCTGCTCCAAAATGATATGTATAACTCTCGTAAATGTGAATGAGATTACATAAATTTAACATTTAGAGCTTTTGAAACACACATTAAAAAACACAAAATCCTCTGTCCAACTGCATGCTTGGGCATGTGCAACATCAGTAGGCAATCAACACTTTAAAATAAGAGGATGCAGATAAAATGAGGAAACAATTCGGATCAATAAAAAGGCATGATTTTTCGTATGCTCTTTTAAGATAAAAATTAACAGCATGTGCCAGTGGTGTTTAATCACATAACAAGAGTACAGAGGCAGCATGCACTAGGTAAAAGACTTGGACACTTAAACATTTATTGGTCATACATTTATCATTCCTTGACTAAGCATATAGACATGAAACAAACATTAGTATAAAACACATTTAGACTGCTCATGGGTAAAAGTTTACAAAAAGCCCAATATTCTTCACTAGTAAGCATTTTGTTTTCCTTAAAATTGGACATTTGCATGACTTCCATGAAAAGATGAAGATTTAATAATTTGAGTTTTACTTGGTACTGTGTAAAACTTTATAAAGATATATCACCCCCACTTAAAAAAAAAAGCAACTTAACCAGTTGTACAATTTTATTTTCAATAAAACAAATTAAAAGCTCAGCTATAAGGTGTTAAATAATATGTTGTAAGTAGTTAACAATACAATACAATACTTACGTCAAGAGGAAGTTGGGTAAATTCCTGCTCTGTCAGCCTTATGTACGAGCGATCTGAAAATCACCACAAAAATTTGCTTCTAAAAATGTAAGATTGTTTAAATATGTAAATATTAGAAAGAAAATTCCACTGGCAAAAAAAAGAAAAAGAACTTCATAGGAGTTAGAATAACTAAGGGGAAAACTATACATAATGTATACATCATTTCAAATAAGGCCTAATTATTATTGTATGAAATTTAGATATCCTTTCATTTAATTTCAAAATTCCCACAAGTGGACCTACGAGCTTGTGTATCCTAAGTTAAACACTTAACAGAAGGCTTTCACAAACAACCACATCTATGTCCATGTCTTTTGGTAACAAAACCAAAATTTCCTTCATATAAGAAAAGTCCTTACCAAATATCTATACCCTACTGCGGTAGTTACCAATCTTTGTAAGCAGCATACCATGAGACAGACCTTTGAGCCAACAGTGTACCCCTGACATATATATAAGGGGTTAAAAAAACTCAAGAGTGGTTTATATTTAAAAAAGGTAAATTAAAAAGGATAATTCACAAATATGCAAATGTTGAGTGCTAACTAGCAGAATATGTTGGTACTTAATTGAGAATTCCTCCAACTCTGAGGCATAGGGTTTATTTTCTTTTGCATATTTTTCAAAGGCTCTTGTACAGTCCCAGAAAGGTCTCTGAACATATGAAGGGTTACATTCAACAGGTTGAGAAGCACTGCCCTAGTGCATTACTTTACACTACTCAATATATATAATTAATTTTCCACATTTTGGCCCAGTCCATAAGACTAATTCCTTTGAATGTATGAAATGTTTAGTATCAGCAATAAATTCAAAAACATTACCAGTCCAAGTAATGAACTTTTAGTATGAAAAAATTGAGACCAGGAGGAAATGTGCTACAAGCATAGAAATAGAACTTATAGCAAATACTCAAGTAATCACCATATCAGTGTTTGAGAAACTTTATACTCATTCCATTCACAGAAGATTGAGATCAAAACACCCTATAGGGAAATCATATGTTTAATTTTATTTCATATATTTGTGGATTTCCTGGGATATTAACTTTGTACAGAAATGTAGCATTCTGTCTGTGTTTGAGAATGATTAACTTTTTCTTTTAATTCTCAAACTACTCCAATATTCAAGTACAAATTTCTACAACAATGTTACTTCTTTTTGTCAAAAAAAGTCATATCAGCAGATATCTTACATTAAAATTGCAACCTTTGCTAATATTGGGCACTAATATGTCTTAGCATTATTTTATGTTTAAACTAGCAGCTGCCTGTTTAAAAAATTCAATGGTAAATTTCCTAAAAAATAGTGATGAATAAATAAAATGTGCTGTCAACCCAATCCCTTGGATCAGCTTATATGCAATATGATTGTCTCAGGTTGTTTAAAAACTGTCTTTTGTCATTCCATGTGTTACTTCAATAAGGAAAATTGTATTGCATTTGTTTTTAAGCAAAGGAGACTGAATACAATGATGCACTGTTGGCACAAATCTTCAGTTTTTGATACAATGCATGCATCCTGCACATTAAAGCACTCAGCTTTGCTAAGTTGCTGCTGGGATTTTTTCCGATGGATGCCACCATTCCTTGTCATTTTACTGAGCACAAGAAAAGGCTACTACCAAAGTGACTGCTTTTCAACAATTGATATTTATATAAGAAGTGTCAAAAGGGAGATATTCAATTCAAACCAATTCATATGACATGGTCCAATAAAATCATCCATGTATACGATACTTACATAGAAAAAAAACAAAAACACGCATACTTCTGTTCTAAATAAGTTTTTTCTCAGATTGACTAATCTGCACATACAAAAATTGACAGATCGATGTTGATATCCATATGAAATTTTAGGAAATGCATAAAATGAATAACATTCCTGTAATGTCCTCTTGAAAATAAGCACTGTGATGCATAATTTATTTTTTTACTTGATTAAAAGTTCAAGAGATATGGAGAATGACCAAAACAGGCAGACATTTGGCTTTTATATACATACAGATATAAAATTTTAAGGTTTGGAACAAAAATGGACATATATTGTCCTCTGGATATAGTCATATTAAATTTTATTATGTAGTATTTTTGAGGCAACATCTCTACCAATTTGCATGGCTTTCAAGAAAATTAACATAGCTTTTGACTAGAAGACGAGTTATACATGAAAATAGTATGGTGCCTTTGGTGGAATCTCATGAAGAATGCCAAATAGTTACTCTCAAGCAGAGAATATTGCATTTCTGCACAAGTTAAAATTCCAGCACAATCCACCAGTTACATCTCATTTGGAACACTGTGCACAGTTTTAGTCTCCTTATCACGAATCATACTGACTACTAAAATTGGTTCAAAAGAGGGATATTACAATGATTTTGGGATGTAAGGATTATCTTGATGGGACAGATTAAAATCTCTTAACTTACATTTTGTATTGAAAAAAGGTAGGTAAGAGCAAGTCTTATTGAAGTTTTGGATATTATTCAGGAGATTCACAGGATAAATGCTTCTGATTTCTTTATCCTATATTCTGAAGATAAAAGATTGAGAGAACAAAAATTTAAGATTTGTTTGTTTGTTTTGAATTATGCACAAAGCTACACAAGGGCTATCTGCACTAGCCATCCCTCATTTAGCAGTGTAAGGCTAGAGAGAAGGCAGCTAGTCATCACCACCCACTGCCAACTCTTGGGCTACTCTTTTACCAATGAATAATGGGATTGACTGTCACATTATAACACCCCCACAGCTGAAAGGGTGAGCATGTTTAGTGGGACGGGGATTCAAACCTGCGACTCACAGATTGTGTTTTGAGCTCCCTAAACACCTGGCCATGCCGGGCCCAAGATTTGGAAAAAGACAGGCTAGGCACTAGTTAAGACAGCTTTATTTTTCTAACATGGTGAATGACTTAAAAGTTATAGGATAATTAGACATCAGCAGTAGTGGAATAAAAAGTTATGATGGGAATTAATGATTCTGTGAAAAATAAATGGTGTATTTAAATTTTCACTCTTCTCAGGAGTAAATATGCAAGGACAGCCTTGAAGTATCAGTCTCTTGTCCGTATTGTAAAAACATGGTCTCAATTAACATCTTCCCTAATAGAAACTTTCATATTTTGAGTAATAATAATAAAAAAAAAAAAGTCCTTACAATCCCAAAAAATTCTTTAGTATCATGTGAAAATAGATCAACCAAGTCCATTTAAACAGGATTAGTTTCCACATGTCTATTTCTTCTTACATGTTACAGTAATACTTGTGCAACTGTAGATTCCTATCACTGAACAACCCAAATGGTAGGCCTGAATAAAATGCCAATAACTTAATAAGCATTCTTCTTTTTTTCAGAGACTCTGACCCACCCATTCTCTACAATTTTTAAAACAGCTAGATTACTTCTTTAGTAAACTTTCAGCCCACTACTTCATGCAAAAACTTACCCCCTCCTCTTTTATTTGTAGTCCCTATGAAAGAACTTAAAATTTCTTATTTTTTAAAA
>NW_013679410.1:5420-7811 GCF_000517525.1 Limulus polyphemus
ACTAATATTAGTAATAATAATGTTAACAATATGAGTATGAGTAATAGTAATACTCAGTATTAGTGAGTATAACTAGTTGATTCCTGAGGTTTTTCATAACTAATTGTACAACAATTTAACACTTCAAACCAAAAACAAATTCTGGTTTAAGCTTGCTGGAAAAATTAAATCTCAAGCACAACTAAAATTACTAACGCTGAGCCGCTGAAAAAGCTGCATGAATCAAAGATAACAATCCAATGGTAACTAAAACCTTCGGCCAATTTGCACCCATGTTGATCTTGACAACAATGTGATTTTAAGAAAGAGTAGTCGAATATGTGTGTGTTATGAGACATAAAATGGCATATTGCTCAAAATTATTTACAAAATATGATGTGACTTTTTACCGTCGAAGCAAAAAGATGAAAAAATCAGAGTAGAAAATTATTTACATTTTAAAATAGGTCATGATTTTCATGATAGAAAGAAGGCTATACGAAACATGCAATGTTTGATTCGAATCAAAAACAACATTTTCGCAGTTCCTATGAAACATTTACTTTTCTCTATTGTATTTTTTTTTATAAACATCCTTAGCTGTGCGGCGCTGGATGTGAACTGAAAGTTAGGTTGCTCGGACAGTGAATCCAATTGTTCATAATTCGTGTCCTATTGTCACAAAAACGCGCTCCGTACTTTGGGATCGTGATGCACTATAAGGGTGACAAATAAATCTGACCATTTGGTCGTGTCAAGAGTATCCCAAGAGTTGGTGGTAAGTGCTGTTGAGTAATTGGTTTCCTTCTACTCTATCGTTTTAAAATTAGCGACTGTACGCAGATAACCCTTTGTTTAGCTTTGCATGAAAATTTCAAACAAGTTGTCGTCTTTTAGAGAAAAGGTACACAATGGATTATTTGCGTTCTGTCCACCGTGGGGAAGCGGCCTTTGGATTTTAGCGTTGAAGTCCGTACTCTTACCAATAACTCTCCGTGGGACGTCTCATACAAATAAAGAAACCCCATTTGTGTTAATAGTTAATAACCGCCAAGACTAAAATCAAGAAAAACCTTTCTATAAATCAACGAAAGAAAACTTCAACATTAAGGAAGCTTGGAGAGAGGAATGGAGGGAGTTCCCTCCCAGGGGTAGAGACCTGGTGGGGAACCCACTGAGCCACTGCCCGGTTTCTATCACCTAACCAGAAAGCATTGGACACAGGCAAACAGACTGAAGGTCAGGCCATGGCAGAACAGCGGCCAACCTGCATCGATGGGGTTATCGTGAATCCCCTACATGCCCAGCATGTCAGGAATACCCACAAAACACTGCGGTACCGAGGAGGGGGATATGGTACAATCCATGAAGCGGGCGAGGCATTCATTGACTGGATCATGACTACGAATTTGGTGGTGTGAGAAACACCATACGCAACTACAACCGCCAAGTTTTTGTTTTTAATGCCATTAAATGAAAAACGGGTGTATGTGTTTTCAAAAGCTGATTTCAATTTATTTGTTTAAACTTAAAGTATAAAGTTTTAAACTTTTAGAAATATATATTAATTTTATTTATCTTCTCTTAAACTTTTTACTCTTTGCCATACTGATAATCGCAAAAGTGAAATTTGATACACAAAAACGAAAAACATTTGCAAATAAAACATGCAAACTTGTATTGCATAACAATTAGGTAAATTGATCATATAATCGTCAGAAAAGTATCAAGTATGTGGATATGAGCAAGGACAGCAAAGATAACCGAAACAAACACATAAATGAACAAAATCTCTATTCATATACATTTAATTAGCAGGTTAGCTTCTTATTGAAGACAGCAATTGGCTTCTGGGGTATAAAATAGTATTTTTATGGTTATAACCTCGACCATCGAAAAACAATGTTCAAAAACCTATTACTAGAATATGGAAGAACAAATGTAGTGATTTGTTAGAGGTAATATAAAAAAAGCAAAATACGATGTTGAGTTAAGTCAATATAAAATAAAAATAAAATAATTTCTTTATTACAGATTAGTAAATGTGACAAGCCATCTAGCAAGTGTTAAAACTACTGAATATGAAGAAGAAAATAAATAAACGTAATTATGTAAGTAGTATTCAGTTGGTTGGCCAAGCAGTCACATGATCAGTAGTAACAAAGGTAAGATGCGAATGAAACTTCACAAGTATGTCTGAATTTTGGATCTCACGAATTAGATACGAATCTTGTGTGAAAGTGCCAAAACTGCATTCACGATACAAATTCTAAATGTAGCTGACCAATCATAAAACAGGCACCAGAATGTGCAATTATCTCTTCTCCATGTGGTAGTTGTAAGGTAGTTCTCTATACAAGGTAAAGTAGAACATGTCTTACAATGCGAACATTTAAAGATACTGTGACGTCT
>NW_013679411.1:0-7235 GCF_000517525.1 Limulus polyphemus
AAAATGGTTATGCGGCCCGCGCTCGTCATTCTCTCAGTTATCTGGCCCGCTGTGAAAAAAGCTTGGTGACCCCTGCTCTAGACCAACGGGTTGTGAACTTATAGTGCACGTTCTGAGATGGAACCTAAGAAATCGTAAAACGCTTGGTAAGTAAAATTCTGTTATTCAACGCCTTTCTGTAATACACATAAAATAACTACCTCTTTTATCAAGCTAATCTTACCTTGTATAAGACGTAGGGTTCTTTAAACCGTATTTTGTTTCCCCACCAGCAATATACTCTTTACAGAGATCATGTTTCATGCAACAGCGGTCTGTCTCCTTCTCTTCTCCTAGATCTTGGGGGTCCTCAGCCACGTCTCCAGACCCACACCACTTGGTTCCTGAGGATGTGAACAAATAGAGTTAGAAAACATAAATAGATCTATCTGTTTTGTTTACCTATTTACTAAATGAAACTATCCGCGAACACAAATATTTAAATTTTTATCTTGTTATTGGGGAAATTGTAACTTGACTCTAAAAACTGCCTAAAAGTAAAACATCGCGAGCATCATAAACCCAACATAAAACTGTTTGACCAACCACGTATGTACCCTCAGATACGTGTAACATGATTACTCCTCTAACTGTAGTTAGTGCCCCCTACCTGGCCAAATGTACGATGTTTTGGTCTGTTGTCGATGTGAGATATCGAAAGAGCCGGCTTCATCACAGCGAAGTAGTATCTTTGTTAAATTGTCGTGGGACACCAATTTTAAGGAGTTATCCTGAACATCTCGAAGAACCTCTTCTATCGTGTTACTTAAAACAATACAAGATAATAAGTTGTACCGAAAATCTGAAATTTTGTTGGTTACTTGAGTTTATATACAACACAGGCAACATGTTTCAAAAAAAAAACTAATGATACGATTATCTATAGAATAATAAAAAGGTGAATTAGGATATATTTCCCTAAACTGGAAAATAACATAATTTTATCTAGGGATTTGTTCTCAGAAGAAACTAAAACATGGATATTTCCTAGCATTATTTTTTAGGATTTAATAAAGACAATCCAGATCTGATAATAGGATTAACTAGAGCTTATCTGTAAAAGTTGCTAAAGGCATGAAGGTTAGCATGAACCTACTTTTGAAGCTGACATACAACAATACTTTGTGCAAACCCATTGTCAGAAATTACTAAGATTTTTAAATTATTTATAGGATTTAGTGAATATAATAAGATTATCTTTGCAGTGTTGATTACAAGTATTATAAGAAGCTAATAAAATGATAAAATTCGCTAAAACTAATCAAAAGATATTGTTTTGTTATTCCATTATATTACTTTACGAAAATAAGTTAAATAGTAACGTTTCATGACAAAGTGCAGATCGTTTTCTATGTAAGGTACTCACGGTCCTGTAAATATAGCACATGTTAGATTTCCTTCAAAGCCAAGTCCACTTTTCGTTAGTTTAACTAGGATAAATGCTGGCCAGCTTTTATCCTTAAGAAGAACAGTTTGGTCAAATCCCAGATAGTAAGTTGAAAAATTCATTATACTTGAAAAAACTGGTGAGATTCCGTAAACAACCAATAGGAGCAGCGCAACCGAGGGTTTTCCCATTCTGATCTGTTTAAAGAAAATCTGTATAAAATTTCGTATCTAGTCATAAAAGGCAAATCATCTCTGATTTTATAAAGATACAACATGATTCAGACATAGATATACACTATTAACATGAGGAGCGAAAGGATGGAGATATGCTGTAGAACGATACATAGAATAAGACAGTTGCTAGCTGCAACACTCTATTTTTAAGATACACATAACACGGTTCAATCACAGCTAAAAGTAGAATGCTAAATATTTTCAGCAGTCTACTAACATTTTTCTTCCACCTGAGAGTGTTTCATCCTTCTTGTGGTTTTAAAACTGCTGATATAAATACAGCGAGATACAACACGAAGAAGACTCAATATACAAACCTATCAAGAATCATGACTGGATTCAGTTAATGATACGATCTCTGTTTACAAATGTCTCCGGCAACGTGGTTTCACAACCTTAATATTCATGTGTTTAATCATTTCAGATTTCTGCTTCAGTAATGGTTGAGTTCTCTTGTTAAGAAACGTTTTCAGCACGTTTTCGCAACAGCTTCTGTGATAATGCGTCTTACGTCTGATAAGCTCAAATTTTTGCTTTGTAGCATAAAATTCGATGACGAGGAACCCACTTTGAGACTAATAATGGCTGGAGACGGCTTGAATGGGTTTTGACAAAACCTTGTCGAAACGTTGTACATTTGCTGTTATGTTAAACTTATATTAAAGTTTTTCTTCATTACCCATTCAAGCCGTCTCCAGCCATTATTTGTAGCATAAAGAATAAAATGTACAAGCAGCACGATATTTCTCAATGCGCTATTTACGTTCAACAAAACCCAAAGTATAATTATCACGACTGTAGGAAATACTTTGATTTAAAAAATAAATAATGAAATACCATTAAATCTCAATACAAATTTCAACAAGCACCTAAAATCGACAATTAGGCCTAGGTCAAAAGTTTAAATACGCTTTGTGCGCAAAGAACGAGTTTATCCGCTAGGGGATATTTCGTTTGTTTGAAGTTAGCACAAAGCTACACAATGGGCTGGCTATCTGTGCTCGGTTTCGAGCGTTTTAAGTCCGCAGTTATACTTCTGTGCTACTGGGGAGCGGGCTAGAGGATTAAAATGTTACACCATTTATGTTATTAATGGTAATGGACTCGACGTTTTGTTAATACTTTAGCCTTTAGGAGAGAGTAAAACAGAGTTGATACTATTATGGAAGGAAAAAGAAATTAAATAGCGACAAATGAAATCAACTGAGTTTTACATTTTTTGATACCATAATTTTAAAAGTTCACTATTTTATAACTATTATACGTTTTCAACTATCTCAACACAGGCGCCTAAAAAACGACAATTAGGCCTAAAGTGATCAGTGGTAGTGGACCCAACGCTTTGTTAATGCTTTAGCAAAGAGTAAAAGAGAGTTTATACCACTATGGGAATAAAAATAAGTGAAATAGCGACAAAAAAGGACAGTTTTTACAATGATCGATACCATATTTTTTTTTAAAATTCACTATTTTATAATGATGCTTTATCAAGAGTTCGATCAAGAAAAAAATCTTAAGCTTTTAGACAAAGATGGCATTTTTCACAAAGACAAGGTGTTTATATGAAAATGTTGTATACAGAGATATATTTCATTTATAGTCATTCCATATTATAACACTTCTTTACTTGAAATTTAAATACAATAACTCTTTTTAGTAAGTTTTATTTCATTCATGTCCAACTACATAACACAAACACAGCATTATTTATATATTTAAAACATATACCCTTCTCTTATGTATAGTATTCCACTTAATAATGCTGCATGTTTGAAAAAGAAACATTTAGCACAGCATACGCTTCGTATGCGAGAGGTCAATGATTCAATTCCACCTATATGCATTTTTTCCAAAACTAAGTTTCAGTAATTAAGTCATTTTAGTATATACATTGTACATGAAGCACGAGTTTATCTCCTAGTATGAGATTATTATTATTGTCCAGGAACGTTTGACATATTCGAGAACCAACAGTATATATATATATATATATTGAACAGGACCTGATCAGAGGGGCTCATTCAAACACTAGTGTAGAACATTAATATGTCATAACCATCTCCATCTGGCAAGAATTCAAAGAGGGACTCATTCAAACACTAGTGTAGAACATTAATATGTCATAACCATCTCCATCTGGCAAGAACTCAAAGAGGGACTCATTCAAACACCATAATGGAATATTTCATCTATCCTAAGCAGCTCCGTTTGACAAGTATCTCACGCATACTATTTGTGAAAATAGTGCCTCGTGTATACTATATGTCAGTGAAACACAGTTTTTTTTTCTCTTGATTAGATTTTTCATGTACCTACTCCTAATATTTTTGTAGTGACAAACATAGAGGTATTGAAATTTTACTGATGGAAAACATAAATGTATCGACAATTTTAATAATAGCAAAAATTTAAATATGGAACACTTTAGTAGTGGAAGAAATTTAGGTGCGGAATATTTTCCTTATACCTGATCTGTAGTCTTACATGACAGTCTTAATTTTGCTTAACAATTTTGTTAAATTAACGCGTTCTTCTAGTTATTCACTAGATCGATCATTTAATGTTGTATCAAACTATTTTCTAAACTGAATTTGTAATCTTTATTTATTACAGCTTTATAAGTTACAACTCAAATTTACTGTCTTTTTTCATGATTTTATATTCCATTGTTATATCTCACTGAATAATATTACTCGATTCACGTATTCATTCCCTTATTGTTTGTACATCTCACCAATTTGTTTATTTATGCATGTTCTACTAATTTTTTACTTGTTTTATTTACTTACTTAGTTTAATATATTACTATCATTATAATTTCTTCTTTTTTCATTATTTTTACCCAACTAATTATCATCATTGTTATTTTGTGTGTATGTTTCTTCTCATACCTTTCTGTGTTCTTTTATAGATTAAAGATATGTTCTCGAGCCACGCGTTCTATTTTTTTTTTCTTAAATACTGTCTCCTCTAAAAGTCGTTTTCTTCTCACTGCTAATCCAATGAAGGGCTGTTGCCCAAAACGTAATTTTCATATTCGTCAATAAACATATTTTAATTTGGCGAGTATTTCACCTTGTCTGTTTTCTTTTACACTTTGTAATTTCCTCGTTCACACAATTCGCATTGTCATTGTTCACTTCTAACCCATATTTAGTTCATACATAGTCATTGTTCACTTCTAACCTGTATTTAGTTCACACATTGTCATTGTTCACTTCTAACCTGTATTTAGCTCACACATTGTCATTGTTCACTTCTAACCGTATTTAGTTCACACATTGTCATTGTTCACTTCTAATCCTGTATTTAGTTTACACATTGTCATTGTTCACTTCTAACCTGTATTTAGTTTACACATTGTCATTGTTCACTTCTAACCCGTATTTAGTTTACACATTGTCATTGTTCACTTCTAACCTGTATTTAGTTTACACATAGCCATTGTTAAGTCGTATATGGTACTTAGATTACACATATCACGAACAATAGCTTGTTTGTTAGTTTGTAGTTAAGCACAAAGCTACACAGTGGGCAATCTATGCCCGGTTTTTAGCGTTGTAAGTCTGCCACTAGGGGGCACGAACAGTAGCATAAGAACCTGTGTTACCGCTTAACTTTAACTATTCTTTATTCTGATCTATACATGATTAACCACTCACCTCTGCTTCTTCTTTTAGCTGATCTTTACATGATTAACCACTCACCTCTGCTTCTTTTAGCTGATCTTTACATGATTAACGACTCACCTCTGCTTCTTCTTTTACCTGATATTTACACGATTAACGACTCACCTCTGCTTCTTCTTTTACCTGATCTTTACATGATTAACCACTCACCTCTGCTTCTTCTTTTGACTGATCTTTACATGATTAACGACTCACCTCTGCTTCTTCTTTTGACTGAACTTTACATGATTAACCACTCACCTCTGCTTCTTCTTTTAGCTGATCTTTACATGATTAACGACTCACCTCTGCTTCTTCTTTTGACTGATCTTTACATGATTAACCACTCACCTCTGCTTCTTCTTTTGACTGAACTTTACGTGATTAACCACTCACCTCTGCTTCTTCTTTTGAATGAACTTTACATGATTAACCACTCACCTCTGCTTCTTCTTTTAGCTGATCTTTACATGTGTTACCATTCAACTCTATTGTTACTGAAGGTCTTGCTCCAAACTTTCTTCAATCTAACTAATTATGGATACACACACGCTTTTAAACAAATTCTAAAAGGTCGTCGCCCTTTTACGGTGTCAAGGGTCACATAATAAGATAGGTCAATTGGTGAGGGTAGTGGCCTTACTTTTGCGGAAGTAAACAGAAATGTACGTGCTTGTATTGTTCTTCAGATATAGTTAAAATACATCACGTGTCTGTTTTGTTTTTCGGGCTGTTAAGTTGACAGGAATTTGAGAATCTACACACGGAGAGTTCGGAAATTAAGCAACTGACTTTATCCTTGCTATTGATATGAAGATATTACAGTCCGAAGAAGAATAAAAACAATTAGATTGAGATCTTTCTTTATTATCTAAAAACTCAAATACTGAGCTAAAGGCAGCGCTGTACAGCAGATGAAGATTATACAATGTTTTTTTTTTTTTTATGAAAGCTTGTACAGGTATGACTGTAAACATTCTTACTGTTATGAAATATATACTAAGAACAGAAGAGGTTGTTAATTTGACATTAAAATAACATTTTGGAATCAGCACACTTTGATGTTATCATGAAATAAAAAAAATGTACAGGATTAAGTCTAACTCATTGTTCAAATAACTAAATTATACAATCTTGGCCAAAATGTTTGCACGCTGTTTTATATTGATGTTATTGTCTGCATGCATGGAATAGTTATTGAGTAAATGCCCAAATACTAACACGGAAGGTAGCGTATGATCGAACAAACATGTACGATTGTTATTATGATCTGTATAAGTTTTGTGCATTTGTTCGTCACAACACACTTGTTTTGTATAAAAGGGTGTTTGTTTCGGTTTAATCTTTCTCGAAAGAGATCAACACTTTGTTCAGACAATTCCTCTCTACTTGATTTAGAGTCACGCCTTGTCGTGCCAGAAGTTATAGGGCGTCAAATTGTTCGACTGTCCAGAAATGGTAAGAATCAAACGAACATTGTACGAACAGTAGGGTACCCCCCATGTACTGTATCCAAAATCCTGTTATTGTTAAGATGTAAACTTTGTACTAAATCAAAGAATTCGACATTCTGAATATCAAAATAGTGTCAGTATTAAGAATAAATTTTCGTACCAAATCAGTCAGTTTAACATAATGAAGGTCCAGTTCATGTCACTATTAAGGTGTAAACTTCGTAATAAGCCATTGGGAATGATACATTGAAGATCCAAGCGGTGTCACTGTTAAGATATAAACTTTTTACTAGACCATTAAGTATGACATTCTGAAGATCCAAATGGTGTTGCTATTAAACTGTAAACTCTGTGATACACCAGTGAGTATGACATTCTGAAGATCCAAATGGTGTTGCTATTAAACTGTAAAACTCTGGTGATACACCAGTGAGTATGACATTCTGAAGAT
>NW_013679412.1:0-7231 GCF_000517525.1 Limulus polyphemus
AACTAGGGACTCTAAAAGTAAACATGCTAGGATGGAAATAGTATGTAGATTATTTTCTCAAGTTTCAAGTCTCTATTTTGACTCCGTGTCTACAGTACTTATCAATTTTTAAACGGAACTTTTCGGACTAGTATAACGGTACTTAAATGGCTTCTACATTTCTGCGGTGCTTGAATGGCTTTGAAGAGCTTATGTTAGAGGGTGGAAATCTCGACTTTCAAGAATTAACTTTAAAATAGCCCTGCAACCTTCGCAGGAGTTTGTTTAGTAGCTGTGCGTAGATTCTGGCGCAGTATACCTAGCCATTTTAGCTGTAGACTTCGGTGCTTGAATAGCTTCGAAGAGAAACTTGACCAGTAGTGATGAAAAAGCTGATAATACCTCTTCTTTCTCTTTTAAAATTCAACACAAATATAATCCTATGAATTGCGCAGGTGTTTTTTTAGTAGGTTTGCCCATTTTTGAATAAAATATCCATAGCCATTTTTCTGTCGGTTTGTGAAACAAGAATAATATGAAGAACAAATTAATGAATTTCGTTCAACAATCGGAAAATCAACTTTTTTGCTATTGTCAATATTTTATCAGCCTTAGCCATTGAGATAGAATGTCTTGAGTATTGTTTCATGAATATGTCTACTTTTTAAAATGGTTTTTGTCCGTATGTACTATTACAAGTATTGTGAAATTCCTGGGCGAACCCTATTATGAACTACTATCATGGTTCATCATAAACTATATTCACTCTCCCCCCTCTTTTTTGTGAAATTGTAAACGTAAGAGTTAGTTCCAGAAGCATCGCTAAGTTACTTTGAAATATTCTGGACTAGGGTCCATAGGCGTGGGAATTTTCGGTTTATCAGTATGATATCGATCTTCCTTTTCTATTCTGATTTTTCAAAATACCACCAGAGGATTCGTGGCATCGTCAAATAGAATCAGGGCACAGGCCCCGTGTGCCACTGCCTAGCGACGCCTCTGGTTAGTGCAGTTTGTTACTAGAGGTTATCAAGTCGTTACTGTAAAGGTAAGAATTGATACAGTTTATCAATAGAGAGTTTCAAGTTTTAATTGTTAAGGTAAGAGTTATTACAGTTTATCACTAGAGAGTGTCAAGTTTATAACTGTTAAGGTAAGAGTTATTACAGTTTATCACTAGAGAGTGTCAAGTTTTTAATTGTTAAGGTGAGAGTTATTACTGTTTATCACTAGAGAGTGTCAAGTTTATAACTGTTAAGGGTAAGAGTTATTACAGTTTATCACTAGAGAGTGTCAAGTTTTAATTGTTAAGGTAAGAGCTATTACAGTTTATCACTAGAGAGTGTCAAGTTTTAATTGTTTAAGGTAAGAGTTATTACAGTTTATCACTAGAGAGTGTCAAGTTTTAATTGTTAAGGTAAGAGTTATTACAGTTTATCACTAGAGAGTGTCAAGTTTTTAATCGTTAAGGAAATAGTTATTACCTTTTGGCTTCAAGTTTTTCATTTTAAGAGGTAATAAAGCTTATCATTAAGCGTTTACATTATTGGCACGTAGAACATAATATGGAAATATATTGAACTTATTAAATATACAGGGTTAAAATATTTTAATCCTATAACTTGTACTTACCTATTTCATCTTTTTCTGTATTAATTATTCTTCAAACTAGTATAAATTGTTAATTGTTAATCTCACCTTTGACACATTGTTATTTTGCTTTAATCTGGATTGTTTCGCAGGCTTACTAAAATTAAAATCTTATGTTTTGTAAGCTAAATAAAATATTGTAATTTATTTTTGAGCTAGAAGCAGGTGTGATTCATTAATATATTAAGGACTCTTAGATCACGTTAGTCCTAGAAAACTCTAGAATAAGGGTAGATTAAAAACTGACGTTACGTGAAGTGTCGAATTAGTTAAGATATTTTTTATCATACTACTTTGTTAAAGTTGATCAATAGTATGTTACATTTAGCTTTGTACTATTGTTAAAAGTATAACGTCGTTTGTAACACGTAGGCCTAAACAACTTAAGACAGTTTAAAAGTGGTTTAAGTAGTTTAACAATACTTTCTGATTATAAAGTGGACTGGACGTTCTATTATTTTCACTTGATAATGTCAAAGAACCCCCAAAATGTGAATTACTTTATTACACTTGGATATTTCTTGGAGGTATACAAACAAAAAAATTAGAGATACTAATTTATGGCAAGGTTAACATTTTATTGTTACAATTCGCTAATATTTCTCGGTAAAGTAAAGAGATTATTTATCTTGGAACAATTGCTATCCAAGTAGACCTAGTTCGCTTAAATTTGTTATTTGTATGTAAAAACAAACAAACTGTAAACCGAAACATTACTGAATTCTGAAATAGTTCATTTCACTACAGCTAAAAATTATTTAAATACTAAAAAGAAAATATACTTACTGTTGGTTCATTCAATTTATTAAATCTGCGGAAAGTTATGTATGAAAAAAATATTTTTAACAAATTTTTAAATATAAATCAGTCAAGCGAGTAAAATAAAAATAAATTCCTATTTAAATGTATACAAAATCTAAAACATTAAATAATATTGAAAATTATTTGAAAGAAAGCGTGGAAATAACAGGAATGCTTATGAATTTGGTAAGTTTCCATAGTTTACACAAATGGTAAAATAACTTACTGAAATCGATAAGTTTCAGGTTATTAATTAATATAATTGTATATTTTATACATTAGGTCAATACACAAATATATATAATTTATATCTTAATATTTTTTAAAGAAAATGATGCTTGTTAGGGCTTTATTACCATTACATTCGCTAGAGGACGCTAGTTAATAACACGGCTAACAGAAACAGTAACTTAGTGATATCACCGCGTGGGACTTTTAGTGCCTGACAGGGAGTGAACGTTAAGACGGTATCTGATGTTGCTCAAGAGTTAATTTTTTCTTTGCTGGGGGTAGATATAATCTTATGAACATGTGGAGAAAACGACACTTAACCGTTTTGTTTTCTGTGTTGTTAATTTGGTATTTAGGCTTACTAAAAGTTAGCGGGTTTAATCTGGAATATCGTATTCCGATTCTTAAACAAGGAGAAAAGGGAACATACTTTGGTTACTCTGTTGCTCAACATCAAATAGTGGACGCTGATGGTTCGGTAGAACCGGTGTAAGTGTCAAAATCCTCGCATGTTCGAGTTAATTTAGTTTTAATTAATTTAATATATTCTTTATATTCACTTTAAGCTGCTTGAGAAACGATTCACTTGCCGTTTTTGATCAGATAAAGTAGGTCTAACTCTTGAGTAAATAAGTTGTACCAGAGACTCGTTAATAATTGTGTATTGAAGTGAATAAACATATTATCGTCGTTATATATTAAAGATTTTTAATCAATGAGTAAGATTTAATATACTCTACAGATATAGAGAATAATAATAAATAGAAACAATTAAGTTAAAATTCCTTTTGTTACGTGTAGGTTGTGTGTACTTGAACTCGTTTGTATTGAAATGTTTTTATATTTTCGTGGATATTCCTGTGTTAGAATGTAACATTCTTGGAATAACTTTAACGTTTTATTAATTTCATCTACTGTTATTTATAATAAATGTGCTGTGAAACTGTATAAGAAAAAAACCCGTTTCACCTAACTTAAAAAAAATCTTGTCTGTAATCTTTGTATCATCCTAATTGGATGTATGACTACCCAAAATACTTTTGTCCCTAAAATAATTCATAAAATTACTTTTTTTTTCAACATTGTACGAAACATTATTAATATTATTTCTGTTATTATAAAGGCTTGATACTGGAATTATCATGCTGGTTTTTGTTTGTTAATTGGCTATAGTGGAGGAGAACCAAGAAGCTGCTTGTTAGAATATATATTAACAGCAAATTTTAAGTCTCTAGCCTAAAATCGCTTTAATAATGGGTGACGTTATCATCATAACACTGGTTTCAAGTAAGGCTATAAAACGAAATCAGAGATTCCTAAAGATGGAGCTTGTCAGAATGTTTGCTCATGCTTTTCTCGACGTGTAAACAGATCGGTTGACCCGCATTGGGGGCCGAAACGACGACTTAGTTTTTTGAGGCTTTAGGAGGTGGGGTGATTAACTGGGTTTCGGAGAAGAAATCGTCTATGAGTAGCCTGAAAGTGCCCTCTGGAAGAACACACGGTCGTGATACATTACATCTAACAGTATCCCTGGGAAGGTAAAGCTATCCTGAACTGGTAGCCGTGAACTCGTCCTTTGGTTTGTTTTAGAGCAAAGCCGTATTGAGAATCGAACTCTGAATTCTGGTGTCGCAAGTCCATAAATTTACCTAGCCCTATGGAAGTACTATTTTTATTATAATCTTACGATCAAAACAGACTACCTACTTGGAGTGAAATGAACTTTTATAAACATGACTAGTGGTTTGATGTACTTTTATAACGGTTTAGATTAGAATGCATTGTTTCATCGGTTGGAAACACTCGATGTTGACCATATTTTCGGCCGTAAACCCAATAATATATCACGAAGTTTGGCCAACCCAGGCTAGTTCTAAATCCATGTACTAAGCTAACAATGTAAAATCGTGTTTATAGTATAAATATAATAATAATTTAAAATGAAAAAAGAGATATATTGAACATTCCAACAACACTGCCGCATTACCTTTCCAAAAATTGATTTTCAGTGCTAGTGGTTTTAATAGATTTTCATTTTTATTATATTCAAAGAAATGCGTGAAAGAATATACACCTCTCTCCTTTACAGAAATAGGTCCATAATGTCGTATTTAACAGAACTAAGGTTAGTTATGATTCAAATGAAAAGCACGTATAAACAGATATATCATACCCGTATGGCGATAAAGTAAAACTACGAAGTAGCCCATATAACTATTATCAATTAGTGACGTCATTTCTTATTTCAGCTGGACTTAATATGTAGCGTGGTTATCCCTGTTTGAAACTGGTCTCAGTTTAAGTCACTGTATTGTAGTTTAAATTTTCAACACACCAGTGGTGTTGGGCGTTGAACTTAAGTTGTTTATACTTATTCCCTCACGAATAAATGTTGCCTGTTTTTACAAGAACAGCTATTAAAACCAGCTTTCAGAAACCACTTCGGAATGTAAAATGTATTATTTTCGTTGTATGTTCTAACAGTTAGACAAGAAAGGCCTAAAGAAGAAAACGTGTTTTTATATTTGTCAGATGTTAGCGTACTTGTACTCCTCAATAAACGAGTACAGAGTGGCACAAAAACTAACACTAACAGGACTTCGCATATAGTAGGTTTACAGACGTACAACGTTAAAAGCCAGAATGGACAGAGCGCAGAAAACATATTGTGTAGTTATGCGTTAAAATACCAACATAATGTTTCCTGAGAACATTCTCTTTCCAGCTACCTTCAGTTTGAATAGCCTGTGTAGAATTTCTTAAACTTTAAGCTGTGTGTAATTACGGTTCTGACAGTATTAAGAAAAAAATTACACATTTGAGTTCATTTTGGCTGATCAGATTAAGATCCTTTTTCCATCCCTTAAGTTTTTGTAAAGAAATAAGGTGAAAGTGCACGAGAGAGAGAGAGATATAGACAGAACAGTACCTAAACAAGCTTTATAAAGAGGGGTGCATATTTAGAGGTTGACTGATAACTTCCTGGGTGGTGGGGACCAATAAATGGAGGATGGGGTGCAGGTCTATTGAAAGATCGTTAAACTAAAGAGATTAGAGAAACTTCCTGGCTGTACTAGAACTAAGAAGTAGGGAGTGGGAGATGATTGACGTACGCTTACACTGTATGTACCTAACATGGCGAATGATGTTACTAAGCCTACTGGTTTTGATTTCACCGATCGGGTTTGTATTGCGCGTACATCCATCACATATCTATAATCAAACATTTTATTAATATGCCGCTATTTATCATAGCCAGTACTGTATATTAATGTTATAGATTTTATAGAAAATGCAGGTATGACTAATTTAAGAAAAATAATAACTGAAAAAGGACCACCAAAATTAGATAATTTCTAACTAACTTGAGAATAAATTACCTCTATAAAACTTAACCCAGTAATGAATAAATTAATGTACCTTTCTGACCTATCGTGATTAAATAAATCATTCATGAGTTGGGTATTCTCGCTGTTAGGGGTGCTTTCGGCCGTAATCCTAATAATAATGTACGGGATTCGGCCACTTTAAAAGATTTAGGTTAGTCCTAAATCTATATATTAATTCAAAGAACTCGTGGGCGAAAACAAAGAAGTTAAAGGCTGCATAATAGTCCTCATAATTATAATTGTTTATACATTAAAAATATTGGATAATAACATTAAAGACAGAGTTTAGATGTTAACTTTGCATTCTCACTGATTCCCTCACCCTGGTACAGCGTGACACCATTTTACCAAAATGTTAATGTTTTTTTTTCTTTCTCCTTGAGTTCTACGTGTTTAAGATGAATGATTTAGACTAAATGTTCACCAGTTTCTTTTTTCTTACAGTGATTTTCATAACTTTATATGTGAATCCCATATTACTACACTGTCACTGTGAAACTTTCTGCCGGTATGCGTGTCCTGAAGTAAACAGTAAGACTTAAGTGTCGAAGGTCAAGGTTGCAGAGTATATCCCAATAATAAATGTTTTACCTGGCCTACACAGGTAACGTACTTTTATACAAGTGATTGTTGAGGTGAACTATCAACAGTAGTGTAACTAGATAACGTACCTTCATACAGGTGATTGTTGAGATGAACTGTCAACAGTTGTGTAACTAGGTAACGTACCTTCATACAGGTGATTGTTGAGATCAACTGTCAACAGTTGTGTAACTAGGTAATGTACTTTTATACAAGTGATTGTTGAGGTGAACTGTCAGCAGTTGTGTAACTAGGTAACGTACTTTCATACAGGTGATTGTTAAGGTGAACTATCAACAGTAGTGTAACTAGGTAACGTACTTTTATACATGTGATTGTTGAGGTGAACTATCAACAGTAGTGTAACTAGGTAACGTACTTTTATACAGGTGATTGTTGAGGTGAACTATCAACAGTAGTGTAACTAGGTAACGTACTTTTATACAGGTGATTGTTGAGGTGAACTGTCAACAGTTGTGTAACTAGGTAACGTACTTTTATACAGGTGATTGTTGAGGTGAACTGTCAACAGTTGTGTAACTAGGTAACGTACTTTTATACAGGTGATTGTTGAGGTGAACTGTCAACAGTTGTGT
>NW_013679413.1:0-6041 GCF_000517525.1 Limulus polyphemus
CTGACAGAATAAATTATGTTTTGTGTTGTGTGACCTTTTTCTTTGTGACTGTTAATTATGTTTTTTGCTGTGTGACCTTTTCTTTGTGAATGTTATTTATGTTTTTTGCTGTGTGACCTTTTCTTTGTGAATGTTATGTTTTATGTTGTGTCACCTTTTCTTTGTGAATGTTATTTATGTTTTTTCTGTTTGACCTTTTCTTTGTGAATGTTATTTATGTTATTTGCTGTGTGACCTTTTCTTTGTGAATGTTATTTATGTTTTTTCTGTTTGACCTTTTCTTTGTGAATGTTATTTATGTTTTTCTGTTTGACCTTTTCTTTGTGAATGTTATTCGTTTTTTCTGTGTGACCTTTTCTTTGTGAATGTTATTTATGTTTTTTGCTGTGTGACTTTTTTTTGTGAATGTTTTTTTCTGTTTGAACTTTTCTTTGTGAATGTTATTTATGTTTTTTGCCGTGTGACCTTTTCTTTGTGAATGTTATTTATGTTTTATGTTGTGTGACCTTTTTGTGAATGTTATTTATGTTTTTTGCTGTGTGACCTTTTCTTTGTGAATGTTATTTATGTTTTTTGCTGTGTGACCTTTTCTTTGTGAATGTTATTTATGTTTTTTGCTGTGTGACCTTTTCTTTGTGAATGTTATTTATGTTTTTTGCTGTGTGAGCTTTTTTTTTGTGAATGTTATTTACATAAATTACACATCCCTTTCAGGTAGATATTGCTGAAGACTTGATCATGTTGGCTTCCACTTGTGAAGGTATGTCATTCTACTGCTAATATTAATACACATAAGAAACCAGTATCATATCTAGATTTAAGTGCATGAAAAGCAAAAATAAGTGTAATTTCACGAACTCATTTGAAGTGTTAAATCCTATTGTGATATCCCTTAGATAGAAAGTAAACCAAATTTATCCACTGAGGATTGAAAGAATTTATGAAAAATGTCAAGGAGATTACACAAATAGATAGGAAGAAAATAGTTTATTAATGTGTAAAATGGCATAGTCGTGGCTGTTATGCACAGTATAATATCAAATGCAGAATATTTAATTTGACATTACAGGTTATTTAGTAGTTGGATATAGCTTTATTATCACTCTGTGACAGACTATGTACTCCTTCAGCTATAGAGAGAGAAACACTTAAAAATATCTACAGCCTTATATTAACTTCATTATGCAAACTTACACGGGATGGCAGACATTTCTTGTGCTGACCACTCAAATGTTTTGTTCAAATTTTAACTTTATGTTGAGATAAAGTCAAGAAAAGTTTTAAGAAGACCAAAACAGAGACAGCTGCTTCTGTACATGAGAAGCAAAATGGTAAAATATGTCCTTAAGCACCATACAAGATGACTAACAGCTCCAAAACCGGCAGACTTCTGCATGATTTATGAACCATTATTTTGAAGTGTACAGATGCACCTTAGCTCTTTGAGTCATTTTCTATGCGATACATGTGATAATATTAAAATATCAAGCAAACAAAAGTAGAAATATAGATTTTTTCTTTTTGGTGATACGTCAAAGGAAATTGTTAGATTTAAGTAATAAAAACTTCTTTCTTCATTATTCAGTAAACCTGTTTACCTTAAGTAGAAGTTTACCATGCTGGTAAGCCAGTGATCACTATGTTATATACTTGATGTACCATATTGTCATGCAGGTAACCTGCTGGCTATATGTTAAATCTGAGGTATACATGTGTGTAGGTAATACAGTATTTTTTCTTGTTGTTGTTTTTAAAACTCAGATTGCCAATTTTCTATTCTGAATATTTGTTTATGTTGTTCGTGTTCAACACGTGGAGTCATTCATCAGTTGGCTTACAAGCTGTTAACAATCCCAGTTATTCTCTGGTCAAAGGACAAAGTATAAATATCAATAAATTTGACTGTATTTATCAGTATTTAAATAGATTACAATTGTTACTTAATTAATTGCTTGCATATTCCAAGACGAGTAGGTTTCACTTTCAGTGTAACCTGTGATTGGCTTCACCACTTGACATAACCACAGGGGATTGAGTTAAATTATCAATGAAATACAAGCTTTTTCGTAAGTTTAATCATAATACCTTTATTTTGCACATGTTATGTGCATATATCTAATTTGATATGAAATAATGAAATGACCATAATACACAATACAGTTCTTCCCGAATAAGTAGGTTTCCCCATACAACACATAGCAACAGCAGGAAATTAAGTTACAGTTTTCAAATGAAAATATATGAACTTATGTCCACAACCTGGCAATATTTTATTTAAATCAAAGTTAAAAGTAAATCATCTTCTATAAAGTTGTCAAGGTTCTCATCTTCTGTGTCACTGTGAAACAGCTGAAGCAACTCTGAGTCGGCAAATACGGGTGTGTTGCAATCCACATCATCATCGCTCTCATCCTCCTCTTCTCTAGAAGTCAGCCCACTTTTCTTAAAAACATTCAAAATAATTAATACTTTGCTTCTACGACCCAATAGTGAACTTTGGCATAGTTTGCCTTTTTCATTTTCCCATAATTTGTGTATTTGTGCAGGCCTTCTGTCATCCATTTCTGCCAATATTCATTGATCTTCAGTTTGAACACCGTTTTATGATAGGTCAAGTTGCTGCAATTTCTTTGTGAGCCCTCCAGGGGTCACAGTTATTTCAGTATCAATTTTTTAAAATTTCTTCTTGACAGAGTCGCACTTATGGGCTGGCATAGAGTCAAATACCAGGAGTGATTTATTTTTGGTGAAGGAGGCCCCTGGTCACTGCTGCACAGGTCATTCATCCTGCTCTTTTTGTTTGTCCTCACAAAAATGCCAGTGAGGAAATTAACTTTGGGCAGTGTTTTTCTTTTGAAGATGACCATCGGCTTGACTTTGGTTCAATCAGCAAGGCAGGACAGTACAATGGTGAAATTTGTTTCTCTCATGTCCTGTAGTCGTGACACTTTTTCTTCCAACAGTCCTTGATGGCAGCACATCATAATTGATGGGCACTTCATCCATGTTACTGAGGAAACATGACATATGGATGTCTAGTTCTGCCTTCTGCTTTTCAACAAACTCTGAGAAACCTTCCACTTTAACTCTCCAGTCCATGGGTAGCTTTTGATCAATGGCTTGGCTCTGGCAGATAGTTTGTTTCATTTCATGAATTTGAAATGCTATGAAGGTCCTCCCATAAAATCGGCGATACCCATCTGCTTGGTCATTTGCTACACTCAAAGGCATATCAGGATCATGGATACTGAATGGTCCACATCTCTCTGTGATATAACCCAAGCCTTCAGATCTACTTCCATTGTTGGTCACTTCACACATCCACCCCTCATGGCTCGTTTAGTTTTTGGTCTTTCTTTTAATTTTGGCTGTTGCTTCTACCACTCTCAGATTTTTTGTCTACTTCAAACACATGACCAGTCTCTCTGTTGCCATATTATTTTGCATATTGAGAAGCTTTCAGTTTGGAATCAGCTTTTTTTTGTAACTTTTTCATTTTATCTTCCTAGTATTGACAGCAGACGTCATACAGCAATAATTTTTATAGCAATTTATAATAATCTGGAAAAATTCATTAATTGATACAAAATTCAACAGCAAACACAAAGAATTTAGTTGAATGGATGGCAACTAACTATTGTAGAAATACAAGTATAGAGGATGACGTTTCGAATGTCTTCTGGTTTTCATCTTCAGGTCAGTATGTACAATCCAATTCCTGATAATTATTTTGATTTTAAATCATTCAGGCCTGAAGGACAATCAGGGGGCTCTCAGAAACTTTTGTTTCTCTTCATCCTGCTCACAAGATTAAGGTTTATAATTAATAAGAGAATAAAATACAATTTGACCTAAGTGGCTGAGTTGTCGAGTAGCTGGATTAGACGTTACTAGCAGGGTGAGAAGGTTGATAACAAGTGGTTATTAAGTGACTAGTAAGTAGTAATCATGACTAATGAAATGAGTTCTGGATAGCTGCAAGTCTTGAGTTGAAAACAGGAAGGTGTTGATAACAGAAATGTGATGTACACCAAGGTTAATCATTTTTCTATAAATGAAAAATGATAAAATAAAATTTAGCAATAAACAAAACAAATTTTTAAACTACTTGAAATTTGTAATAAGAATGGTTTACCTTATTGGTTTTGCTAAGAGTCTCTAATTATTTTCTTTAATTCTGATTTTTCTCCTGGTTCATTTTAAGTTCGTGAAACCATCCCTTTTGGGGCTGGGATCAAAGGATCCAAATAACAAGGGAAGAATTTTGGTGTAAGGGAATGGGAGTACCTGAGAAAATCATGTTTCACAGCCAGGGTGCCGTAAAGAATGCCCCAATCTTGCCTAGTGGAAGTTGGAAAGATAAAAAACACAAAGGTTAATACACATTAGGTATAATAGAACATCTTAAAATGGGCTTGGCTGGTGCAAAGTCAATGGTAAGGCTGGGAAAGTGTGGTAGTACTCTTCTTCAGAGACTGGGTCTTCTATGGTGGTGTAATAATGATGGGAGCACTGGAACAGGATATTTTGAACTTGACATCAGTCATGTATTCATAGGATGATTGGGACTGTCTGGATGATGAGCAAAGGAATCTGTGAAAGTCCTCGACAGGCTGTTCTTCTGCCTGGGTTTTCTTGGAGCTGTGTTTGAGATTCATGGTTCTTCATTTGGAAGCAGTCAATGGATGTTGAAGCATGATTTAGTGATACTCAAGTCTGTTTGGATTGAGTCTTCATTGTATTCTTCTTGACAGGTGTGGTCTGGGTGAACTTGCCTATGGGTTCAGGCTGCTTCTCGACTTGTGTAGTCTGCATGAACATGTCTTTGGAGTTAGCTTTTGGTTGTGGGTGCTTCTTGGCAAGTGTGGCTTGAATAGTGGTAGCAGGTGTTTCTATGGTTGCCTTGGGTGGTTTACTGATTCATGTAGGTCAGTATATGTATGGTGTTGTCAGTCTTTATAGTATTCTGATGGATTATGGAGGATGTGTTCTGATTGGATGGTTTATCCCTGTTTATGACTGGTGGAAAGACTTCCTGTAGATTCAACCAGTCTTCTAAAATTTTTCTGTGTCACTGGCTTGTGGGGTATACATGAGTGTAGGTAATATGTGCCTAAAGTTTCTTAGAGCACTTTATTTCCTCGGATGTGGAGTATACCTGTGGGTGGGTTATTTTCGTGAAAATATGGTATTATGTAGTGTTTAACTAAGCTGGTAACTCAGTGATCACAATGATTTAGGTTGCTTATTTCTTTTACTTTGACTGGGTACGAGTAACGTATTTTTTTATTTTTATCCCTTTAGATCAACAAAATTTTTCCAAAGCCACAATAAAATCCAGTAACATGTATGAAGATTTTGAAGTTAAAGAAGCTTTACTCAGTTTACTTGTTCCTTTGAGTAGACCATCCCAATCCATCCCAGTATGTATGCTGTTTTGTTACCTCAACAGTAGTAGACCATCTGAATCTATCTCTGTATCCATCCTATTTTGTTACCTTAACAATAAAAGACCATCCAAATCCATCTATGTATCCATCCTATTTTGTTACCTTAACAATAGTAGACCATCCAAATCCATCTATGTGTCCATCCTATTTTGTTACCTTAACAATAGTAGACCATCCAAATCCATCTATGTGTCCATCCTATTTTGTTACCTCAACAATGTATTACACTTACTGCTGAAAAACTAATGTAATGTTAATTATTGTTGTTTATGAATACTTATTTTTATGATACAAAATGGATTTATTTGGTTGGAATAAGGTATTCTTTTCAGTAATTAGTGAGTAGAATTTATAAATCTTTGGATTTTGCCCTTTTTATTATCCCTGAAAAATACCAGCACATTGAGTAGAGTTATGTCTAAAACTGTGAACTAATATAAACTTATAGTGGACATTAAAGAAACATAAGTCATGTATAATACATAGTGAACAAAGATAAATCACTGGTGGTGTAGTTTGTTTAAAAAATACTCTATGTATTTGTTTATTGTTCTTAAAAAACACTAAATATATTTCTATAGTTAATTTGAC
>NW_013679413.1:6074-7260 GCF_000517525.1 Limulus polyphemus
ACCATCCAAATCAATCTATGTATTCATCCTATTTTGTTACCTTAACAATAGTAAACCATCCAAATCAATCTATGTATCCATCCTATTTTGTTACCTTAACAATAGTAGACCATCCAAATCAATCTATGTATCCATCCTATTTTGTTACCTTAACAATAGCAGACCATCCAAATCAATCTATGTATTTGTCCTATTTTGTTATCTTAACAATAAAAGACCATCAAAATCCATCTATGTATCCATCCTATTTTGTTACCTTAACAATAAAAGACCATCCAAATCAATCTATGTATCCATCCTATTTTGTTACCTTAACAATAGTAGACCATCCAAATCAATCTATGTATCCATCCTATTTTGTTACCTTAACAATAGTAGACCATCCAAATCAATCTATGTATCCATCCTATTTTGTTACCTTAACAATAGTAGACCATCCAAATCCATCTATGTATCCATCCTACATTGTTACCTTAACAATAAAAGACCATCCCAATCCATCTCAGTATGTATGCTGTTTTGTTACCTTAACAATAGTAGACTATCTGAATCTATCTCTGTATCCATCCTATTTTGTTACCTTAACAATAGTAGACCATCCAAATCCATCTCTGTATGCATCCTGTTTTGTTACCTTCAACAATGTATTACACTTACTGCTGAAAAACTAATGTAATGTTAATTATTGTTGTTTATGAATACTTATTTTTATGATACAAAATGGATTTATTTGGTTGGAATAAGGTATTCTTTTCAGTAATTAGTGAGTAGAATTTATAAATCTTTGGATTTTGCTTTTTTCATTATCCCTAAAAAATACCAGCACATTGAGCAAAGTTATGTCTAAAACTGTCAACTAATATAAACTTATAGTGGACATTAAACAAACATAAGTCATGCATAATGCATAGTGAACAAAGATGAATCACTGGTAGTGTAGTTTGTTTAAAAAATACTCTATGTATTTCTTTATTGTTCTTAAAAAACACTAAATATATTTCTATAGTTAATTTGAAAATTATTAGTTATATACTTGTGTAGTTGGCTTAAAAAGTACCAAACATGTAGGGTTAACTTGTTTAAAACATATTGGATGTAATGGTGTAGTTTACTTAAAATGTACTAGATATGTTGGTGTAATTTGTTTAAAACATCATATCATATATATTTGTGTAATTTGTTTAAA
>NW_013679414.1:0-7226 GCF_000517525.1 Limulus polyphemus
GTTTCTAGGCTACTGGATGCTGTGTAGAGGTTTCTAGTCTACTTGATGCTGTGTAGAGGTTTCTAGTCTACTTGATGCTGTGTAGTGGTTTCTAGTCTACTTGATGCTGTGTAGAGGTTTCTAGTCTACTTGATGCTGTGTAGTGGTTTCTAGTCTACTTGATGCTGTGTAGAGGTTTCTAGTCTACTTGATGCTGTGTAGTGATTACTAAATATTTTTCTATAGGGTAACAATTAAGAAATCGGCTATCTTTTAGAATGAATAAGCACGAATATGGTGATAACTTTGAAATATCCTTTGCTTGTTTGTAACCTTGGAATACTATTAGTTTTCACATTGAAACGAAAGAAAAATAATCATCGAATTTGTTAAAGTTTCCAGCAATTTTCTTTGAATTCCTTCTGGGAAGTTAGAAACTTCGATAGGCAGTATTGGAGATTCGAATTAATGAGTTTGAAATAATAATAATAAAAAAAAGGCCAGCAATAAAGTATTCTTTACGTACGCTTTTTTTTCAAACAGAAAGAAACAGAGAGTCTCAGAAGAGACCTCGTATCTTATTGGCCACGCTACATCTGCGAAACCGTGTTTGCCGACTAAGAAAAGAAATGTTTACTGTCCAAACGGAATATCTGTCAACTGATTCACTAAAACGTTAACTACAGTAATAAAAAAACACGATATCTAAGCTCGTTTCTTTCCAACCAGAGTTCACAATTTTCTTGTAGTGAAGATAATTCTTTTGGGATTATTTATACCTGTATTGCCCTTTATACAATTCAGACAGTTAGAACAATAAATTACCCAAATAACCATTCCAACCTTTTAAATCCCTTACTTCCCAGGATATTAGAAAGAGACCTTACTTTGAGAAGTTCTGTCTTCTTATGTTTATATTATTGGTGGTTAAAGAGGCCTAGCTATATAAATGAGACTGCTCCATTACACCGTATTTGAGTTATTTTCTAACTAACCTCGTTATTGGATTAATATATCATGCTTATGCAGTAATAAAGATCCGGATGTGAATGAAGGCAGGTAATAAGTAAATAGATCACCTTATTCAGGAGCTTTTCCTGCAACCAAGGGAAGTCTACACAGCTATGGTTTGGCTATGAATATAAAGCACTGATTAAAAACGTTGTTAACGTAATAGCCAAGGCAAGATTTATGTTTCCCACGGAGGTGTTTTATTAACAACATTAAATACTTTCCAAGGATTCGTGACGTAATTATTCTGTGTTTCATGTCCTCTTTTCGTATTTCTTGTCAAGTCGAAATATCTGCATAGGAAATATTCGCGTCGTTTCGGTTTTATAAAGTTTGAAACGGAACTGTCGTGTTGGAGATTGTTTTAAAGAATCTGTAAATGGCCCAGGAGAGCTCAAGTGAACGAATATCCCTTATTTCTAAGAACTTGTAAAATGGATGTTTTAAAAACTCTCTAGTTATTACGTTGTCAATCAGCTTATGTTAGGATAGCATGCTAGTTTTCGAGACTTGTACCAGGATTTCAGGCTCAGTGAAATGGATATCATTAAATTTATCGTGATATGTAACAGATAGTCATAGAGGTAGCTGTAAGACTTAACTGACAATCATGAAGACAGCTCTTATAGCTAACTGCCAACTATAAACCTTAGTCGTTACAGGTCAGTTGAAGGGCGGGGATTTGCATATGGCGCCTAAATTTGACCCATTCTATGAGGCTTACATTACAGAACATTCTGACGCAAATTCTGTTCTACGATCGCAAAAGTATGGAAATTTAGCGTTTCGAGGAAACGGAAATCTGTAGTGTTGAATTGTATCGGTAAAGCAATGAAATGCGGATTCCAGCAGGGAAGAAATCGCTGCTCTAAGACTGGCCACCAGTCGCACACCAGAGACAGTGGAGAAAGTAAAACAGCTTGTCATCTAAAAGAATCAAGAACACGTCCACTGCAGCTAAAGTAAAAACTGTACCATAGATAATTTACACAGGTTTAGACCCACAAAGGTGACGCAAAAGCTGGGTTAACAGGCTTCTCCCAATGTACCAAACTTGAAACTGTACCATAGATAATTTACACAGGTTTAGACCCACGAAGATGACGCAAAAGCTGGGTTAACAGGCTTCTCCCAATGTACCAAACTTGAAACTGTACCACAGATAATTTACACAGACTTAGACCCACAAAGGTGACGCAAAAGCTGGGTTAACAAGCTTCTTCCAAACCACAAAGCTGAACACAAAACCAACTGAACTAATCATATCTGACATGTGACAAATAAAAGTATGTTGGAACAGTTTAAAATAAACACAATCAGAGTTCAACAACAACAATTTATTCAACTATAACAACACTTGGAAATAAATTCTTCTTAGCATCGACAGTTACTCGATAATCAGTTCTCAGTATGACCATGTAGACAGTAACCAGTTCTTATCCAACATCCAGCATTTAGTATCGAGAATCTATCAAATGTTAATCCAGTGACTAGTAAGTAGTAACACTCAAAACATGAGAATTGACATTCGAAACTATATGTGTGAGTTTTGAAACCTTAATAATTGGGAACCAATAAGAATTAAATGTCTTTCATGTCAGCATAAATATATGTTGAAATCAACAGTTATTTTAGTTTAACTTATCATCCAAATATTTATCAAGCCTTCCCTTAAATTAACTGCATTCACCAAATCTGGAGGAAACTCATTTAAAGGACCAGCCACTCTGTTAGGAAAACAAAACTGAAGGTGACTCATATCCTTTCCATTCTGAATGTTTGAAAACGAAGTAATTAAGAAACGGACTTTAAATGATGGCGCGATTCTCTCGGGACTGTCTGAAAATACGCTTCTTCTACTCTTCCTTATGTGTCACACGAAAGATTTACTGTGATATCAACACATAAGAGTTGCATGAAAAACCAGTTCTTAGGATGTTTCAGTAAAAGGAGTTGTTAGGATGTTTCAGTGCCCATTGAGAAATGTATCTTTTTTTAATCCACTGTTGAAACATATTTTGTTGCACATGTTTCTTGTTTTGGACAGTTTTCTCTGTTTGTTGTAAAGCACAAAGCTATACAATGAGCTATCTATGCTCTACCCACTGCAGGTATCGAAACCATATTTTGAACATTATAAGCACTCAGACTTTCCTCTGAACCACTGGGAGGCCCCAGAGCTGTGAAGTGTAAAGTTAATAACCTACTTTCAAGAAGGCTTAAGATAGTCCATAGAAACGTCTTCTTGCTAAATTTTTTTAAGTGCACGAAACCTGCATGGCATAAAAGTAAGTGTAAAAAAACTAAGTGTAAAAGTAAAATCTAAAAACGTAAGCATAAACGCAATATTATGAGAAGTTTGATGTTTTGTTTACCAAAGCTGGAACATTTGCTGAAAAGGTTTTTCAGTGAAGATGTAACATGTATGGAGACAGGGAAAGCCAGCGTTAGTAAAACTTCATAGAGACTCTTCCTTACCTACGATAAACCACTCTCATTTAATCATCTTCGAAAGTTCTGTTAGAGATGTCGCTTCACAACGTCATGCATAACAACACTCGATCGTAAAGATCATACAAAAAAAAACATATATATTCAGCATCAAATTAGTGCCTTAACAACTGAACTGTAAAAACATTTCCGACTTGTTTGGACTGCTCCTCTCTTCTCCTACACTGTCGAGCATTTTTATGCTGTTGCTCTGTGTTTCCCCATGCATACAAATAGCCATAGGCTGTTGAAAAATTCCTTTCTTGAATCCAAAATTTATTACAGAGATGGAGTACATCTGATTTAATAAGAAAATATCTGAACGTCCCCCCTTCAATCTTTAGTACCCAGCTACTCCACTCGGTTTAGATGTTTATCTTTACGAAAAATATTCTTGCATGATAATAACCATTCTTCAACGTTTTACATTTCCAAGATGGAAAATATTCAATTAAGAAGTATAAGAAACTGAAATATCGCAGTTAGGTTTAACTTTCACATTTACCGCAAGGAGGACCCTTACTTCTTGCGTGAAAAGAGATGTAACTGTAATCTCTGTTCAGTGATTAAGAAATTATTATTTTCATTACATCAAAATAGGCCTCACTCTATCCTATTAGGTAGCCTCATACAAAGCCTTACTTTTCGCTGGTTTTACTAGGCCTAACTCTATTCTACTAGGTAGCTTCATACAAAGCCTTACTATTCGCTGGTTTTACTAGGCCTAACTCTATTCTACTAGGTAGCTTCATACAAAGCCTTACTTTTCACTGGTTTTACTAGGCCTAACTCTATCCTACTAGGTAGCTTCATACAAAGCCTTACTTTTCACTGGTGTTACTAGGCTTCACTCTATCCTACTAGGTAGTTTCAGACAAAGCTTTAATTTTTGCTGGTTTTACTAGGCCTCACTCTAGTCTACTAGGTAGCTTCATACAAAGCCTTACTTTTTGCTGGTTTTACTAGGCCTAACTCTATTTTACTAGGTAGCTTCATACAAAGCCTCACTATTCGCTGGTTTTACTAGGCTTCACTCTATCTACTAGGTAGCTTCAGACAAAGCTTAATTTTTGCTGGTTTTACTAGGCCTCACTCTAGTCTACTAGGTAGCTTCAGACAAAGCTTTAATTTTTGCTGGTTTTACTAGGCCTAACTCTATTCTACTAGGTAGCTTCATACAAAGCCTTACTTTTCGCTGGTTTTACTAGGCCTAACTCTATTTTACTAGGTAGCTTCATACAAAGCCTCACTATTCGCTGGTTTTACTAGGCTTCACTCTATTCTACTAGGTAGCTTCATACAAAGCCTTACTTTTCACTGGTTTTACTAGGCCTAACTCTATTCTACTAGGTAGCTTCATACAAAGCCTTACTTTTCACTGGTTTTACTAGGCCTAACTCTATTCTACTAGGTAGCTTCAGACAAACTCTTGTTGGCAAAACCTTCACAAACTCTTTTATAATTTATTTAAAATTCCGAGTATTTTAATTTTGATATCTCAAATAATAATTTTAAAAAATCATAAGTAAATGATTAGAACTTTTTCAAAGCAAATTGAAAAATCTAACTGTTGTTATTATCGACAGCAAAATTAACTGGCTTTGAAAAGATTTGCGCAGAGCCGGGCGTGTTCGAGTTAAAAGCGAATCCGAGTAAGTGTTCCGAGTTCGCGTCTCGTTGCAACAAAAACGCGATCTAGCACCTTGGGGCTGTGGGTGCACTATAAGAGTAAGTTATCTCCCACTATTAGTTCTTTATCTTCTGTTTAAATATTAAGGCTATCTGTGCAAGACGCTCATTGTGTAAGCAAGTTAAATTGTCTGAATCGACAACATGCAACTTGAAACATGTAGAAAAAATAAACGGTAAAACACCAAAAGTTGAACGTAGTCCCTCACTGAAACATGTTCTTTGCTCCTCCTTTTTCAGTTAACGATCTTTCAACGCTTGTAAGCCGAGGCATACGCATCACGTGATCTCCCATGTAAAGGTCGCAAAATTACAAGAATTACTAAGTCGTCCGGAAAAACGAAAAAAAAACACAAAAAAACACAACAACACAAGTTTCTGTTGTTGGTGTCTGTCCTCGTGGGCTACAAATGTCTCGCCTAAAATATGTACTCGAAGAGAAAAATGTTAGATTTTAGAACAGTTAGATTAAAACTTAGTTTAGAGTTATATTTAGTGTAAAGAAGTTGACTAAACATTTTGACAAAGGATGAAGAAGAAAGACCCTTTAATAGTAAAGTACATAAGTTAGTAACAGAATACTATTAATTGTTAATTATCGTCTTTTTCAGGATAATGTACGAACATATGTGGCCAGTACATAGATATGACATACACAGGACAGGATAGACGCACAGAGCCACTTGTTTATTTGATGTTAAACCCAAAGCTACACAATGAGCTATCTGTGCTCTACCCACCACGGGTATCGAAACTCGGTTTCTAGCGTTGTAAGTCCGCAGATATACCGGGGGGGCCGAAAAGACACAAACAGAAAATGACAGACACGCAGATTGACAGATACAGATAAGCAAACACAGACTGACACACAGACTGGGAAAGGAACAACTGTTTCTGAAGTAAATCAAATGTAGGCACCTAACTCATGGACCACCCTCTATTTCAGTGGGATGAAACGTCTGGTAAAAGTTTGGAATACTAATGTTTTTTGATTGTTTAGAAACACTTTGACGAACTAAGGATAAGATTGAAGGAGTTACAGAATATATTTTAAAGTCTTTACGAACCGCATCGTGAGGTTTACAGTTCAACACACGAACAGCAAAACACGCACACATTGACGTAAATCAATCAAACCTTATTGGATTGTTGCTCGTTGTACCTTAGGGAAACTAGTTTTATAAAAGTAATTTTCAACACACAGTTGGAGAACTACAAGATTTTCATTTACCCTATCTTGCTACTGTTTCATTGTTCAATATTTACCCTATCTTGCTACTGTTTCATTGTTTAGCAAGATAGGGTAAATATTGAGTAGCAAGATAGGGTAAATATTGAACAATGAAACAGTAGCAAGATAGGGTAAATATTGAACAATGAAACAGTTTTCATTGTTTGGCGTAAGATAAAAAACAAAAACTGAGTGAATATGATGTGAAATGTTCCATTATAAACATATCATACACATATGTGTGTGTGTTCCTTATGAATGTTAGACGAAGGATTAACACTGTTCCTAATACACATAAAGTAATCTCCCCGAACGTTAGCTTTTCCCGCGAAGCTTACCAAGGATTTGGAGGCGAGGGTTTGTGTTACATATCCACTCAAATGTACGGATATGTCTTGGAATGTTCAAACCTCTCTGAAGCCACTTTGATAACTCCAACAACCAGTTTACATTATATAGATCCTCTAACGAAACAATGTTAAACTCAAGGTTTAATTAATCGGATACGAAAAGAAATACCGAAACGTGAACATGCTGAAACGTCAAGGTGTTGAAACGTCGATAATATACCGAAACGCAACAATTATATGATCTGCATGAACTTGACCTTTTTTTTTGTATTCACTCCGTTTGTAAATGTAAAGCACAAGTAAATACCTTCTGTAATATACCTAGTCCTTAACACGAACAGAAACACAAGTAATTACCTTCTGCAATATACCTAGTCCTTAACACGAACAGAAACACAAGTAATTACCTTCTGTAATATACCTAGTCCTTAACACGAACAGAAACACAAGTAATTACCTTCTGTAATATACCTAGT
>NW_013679415.1:0-2844 GCF_000517525.1 Limulus polyphemus
CAAATACTTATAAATGATCCAACCACTACATAAACCAGCACACACGTTTGTCCATGATATTGAATTACTGATGAAGTTCACAAAAATGTAAACTTTGGTAATAAAAAACCTGTGATCGTTTTCACTGTATTATAAATTTCACCAGTACTGTACTGACTTAATTTGAAGAGACTGTATGGAGTAAGAAAAGTTTCACTGACTTGAGGCTGTCTTCACAGACTCTTGAGACAACATCTGGAATATTACGTTCAGGATGTACAACATACATATTGTTTGGAACAGCTTTCGTTAAATGGAAGGATAAATATTTAACTCTTAGTACAGCATCCGAAACACATTAAGTTTTGAAAAGTTGTCTTATCAATAAATGTAAAATGTCACTACCGAGAACAACTCGTGGTGTAAAATGATCGTTACTGTTGTGATGTTTGTAGCACTGTAACATCTGGACATTAAATTTACTACACTGAAGCTTTCACAAATGGCATAACTTGAAATCGACATGTATTTAGATTTAAAAATACACCTTAAAAAGTTTAAGCTTTTATCTTTAAGTGAACGTATTTTTTCCTAAAAAAAGAGGTTTTCAGTCAGCAGTTTCTAAAAATTTAATACATGACACATACATACATACAAAAGTTCAAATCGGTTCCAGTATGCACAAACACTACTTCTGTAATAAACTTGCTGCTTAAAATATGTTTTATGTTACCGAGTTCAACTTCAGTTTTGTTATTAACCACCGGTGTGGTTATAGTTGTCTCGGGCTATTTATGTAAAAGAAAATGGCACTTCAAAATTGTATCTTCATCTTTGAAAACAGCAACTTTAATTATAAATATTTGGTATTCATACCATTTGTATCACAGTGATCTTATTGTAAGCTTTGTGACTGTCATTATTGAAAAACAAAACCAGGTTAACTTCTAGAATTAAAGTATATTTTCAGGCGAGTTTCCTAGCTCACAAGCTAGAAATCTTCGACATCACTTCCACTAAGCTTATTTGAAACTGATGACGAAAGAGAAATACTTGGTGTTTCCATGTCTGTGAAACCAGTCAGTGAGTTGAGACTTGAAAAAGATGGAAAGTCGTCTGCGTGCTTGTCCGAAGGTTTAAACATGTTTTTGTTCTCTTGATTTTTATTTAGTTCTGGTATTTCCCGAGTGTTTAGTGACAACTTACTCTGTACTTCTTTGTTCTCTTGTTCTGGTATTTCCCGAGTGTTTAGTGACAACTTACTCTGTACTTCCTGATTTTTATTTAGTTCTGGTATTTCCCGAGTGTTTAGTGACAACTTACTCCGTACTTCTTTGTTCTCTTGATTTTTATTTAGTTCTGGTATTTCCCGAGTGTTTAGTGACAACTTACTCCGTACTTCCTTTTCTTTAGTTTTTCCATTGGATGTTACGTCTTTTTTCGAGGTACTGTCTGTGGCCATGCTTTCCATTTCTATACTCTCAGAGACTGATTTTAAAGTTTCATCATTGTCAAGTTCCTCTTTCACAGAGCTGCTGGTGTTGCCACTACTATGAACATTTTTATGTAAGTTTTCCTCGTTATGTGAAGGAATGGAATTTTCAAATGTGTTTGAATAGTCTGAAGTAGGTTTTTCTTTCGGTTGTTTTGAACTTAATGATTGTGACTTTTCATATCTACTGTCTCGACTAGTGTTACACTGTAAAGCTACATTGGGGTTTGATAGTGCAAGAGAACCTTCACTTTTCATTTCTATCTCAGCTTCTAATCCAGTTGACTTGGATAAAAGATCAGAGGCAAACATAACAGCAGTTTTTCCTGGCTTACTTGTGAAGTCTTGGGTTGTTCTGGAGCAAGAACTACTATCATTGTGATCCAGTGATGATGCTACAACTACAGGACTGCTGTCCTTGTGAGCCAGTGGTTGTGTTACAACTGCAGGACTGCTGTCCTTGTGAGCCAGTGATGATGCTACAACTGCAGGACTGCTGTCCTTGTGATCCAGTGGTTGTGTTACAACTGCAGGACTGCTGTCCTTGTGAGCCAGTGGTTGTGTTACAACTGCAGGACTGCTGTCCTTGTGAGCCAGTGATGATGCTACAACTACAGGACTGCTGTCCCTGTGAGCCAATGGTTGTGTTACAACTGCAGGACTGCTGTCCTTGTGATCCAGTGATGATGTTACAACTGCAGGACTGCTGTCCTTGTGATCCAGTGGTTGTGTTACAATTCCAGAATTACTCTCAAGTTGATGGTGAGATAAAATAATAAGTTCTTGACAAACACTATCCTTCTTTAATTTTGAACTCTGTTGTAACTCCTTATTTTTCCAATTGTCAACTTTTACTTGCGAAGTTCTACTTGAATTTTGTTCTTTGTTCCCTGTTTGTAACTGTGGGTACGATGACTTTCTATGTTCAACCTTAAATTGATTTTCTCCATTTTTAAAAACTTCAACATATGATGAGTTTGGTTGAGGATTTGTTGTCTGTGTAAGGCTGGTTTGGCTATCACGTGCTACAGAAGGGTTCGCTAGACGAGTTGATAAACCGACCGTTTCCTTGTTGGAAGCATGATTTAATGACATTAATGCACTTGAAACTTTACTCATGACATACTGAAATAAATCATCTCCAGCCTTATAAAATGGTGCTTTTTCTACAGCTAATGATGTATCATATACATTATTCAGAACAACTGGTTTAAAATTCAGATCGGAGTTACTTTGTTCAATATCCTCCTGTAATGGCTGAACAGCAAGTTTAGTGTTATACTGGTGACTGTTAATAAAGCCTTCATTTGTTCTGATCTTGGAATTCATATTATTTAGAACAACAGGTTTAAAAGTCATATCGGAGTTACTTT
>NW_013679415.1:3834-8216 GCF_000517525.1 Limulus polyphemus
CTCTTTCCATTCTTGGAAATGCTCCCTTATATACACTTACTTCTATATCTGACATTAATAACCAATCGGAAGCTCAGAATGTCCACCTAGTGGCTTTCTTAGCCATTTTAACAGACTTGGTGCCATTTCTTTCTTTTGAACCAATATTTCAATGAGGTAGGATGTGTCTTTAGTCTGCTCGAAATATCATTTTTTGGGACTAAAATACATCTTAGCTACTAAACTAGATAAATTATAGTTTGAATTCTATGGTATTGATGTAGTAATGTATGATTTTTTTAGTTATTCAAATGTAAATATAAAAACCTAAAAAAAATATTTTGTTTCATGTTTGCTTTACTACTTTATTTACCAGTGGTGGAGAGATTAGCAAGTTAGTTAATCCTCTGTTATTTGAGTCCTTTAATGCTGGAGAGATTAGAAAGTTAGTAAATCCTCTGTTACGTGAGTCCTTTAATGCTGGAGAGATTAGCAAGTTAGTTAGTTATTTGAGTCCTTTAATACTGGAGAGATTAGAAAGTTAGTAAATCCTCTGTTATTTGAGTCCTTTAATGCTGGAGAGATCAGCAAGTTAGTTAATCCTCTGTTACATGAGTCCTTTAATGCTGGAGAGATTAGAGAGATTAAAAAGTTAGTTAATCCTCTGTTATTTGAGTCCTTTAATGTTGGAGAGATTAGAAAGTTAGTTAATCCTCTGTTATTTGAGTCCTTTAATGCTGGAGAGATTAGAAAGTTAGTTAATCCTCTGTTATTTGAGTCCTTTAATGCTGGAGAGACTAGAAAGTTAGTAAATCCTCTGTTATTTGAGTCCTTTAATACTGGAGAGATTAGAAAGTTAGTTAATCCTCTGTTATTTGAGTCCTTTAATACTGGAGAGATTAGAAAGTTAGTAAATCCTCTGTTACGTGAGTCCTTTAATGCTGGAGAGACTAGAAAGTTAGTAAATCCTCTGTTATTTGAGTCCTTTAATGCTGGGTTGGTAAGAGATTGGCATGACGATTCTGATACGTGTATTAACGTGATGTTCCAAAGTTTTTATTTTTGGTATATTGAACAGGCTAAATGAGTTAGCTGCCAGTTGTTTATCTACATCATCAGAGAAATCATCATCTACTGAAGAATTGAAGGTAAAAATATTAACACCTAGGAATTGATGGATGAGGAAAGTTGTATTTGTTCTGTGTAATGACAAATGTGGAATAGATAAATTATTGTGTTGTGTGTGTAATGACAAATGTGGAATAGATAACTTATTGTGTTGTGTGTGTAATGACAAATGTGGAATAGATAAATTATTGTGTTGTGTGTGTAATGACAAATGTGGAATAGATAAATTATTGTGTTGTGTGTGTAATGACAAATGTGGAATAGATAAATTATTGTGTTGTGTGTGTAATGACAAATGTGGAATAGATAACACACACACAACACAATAAAATGACAAATGTGGAATAGATAAATTATTGTGTTATGTATGTAATGACAAATGTGGAATAGATAAATTATTGTGTTGTGTATGTAATGACAAATGTGGAATAGATAAATTATTGTGTTGTGTGTGTAATGACAAATGTGGAATAGATAAATTATTGTGTTGTGTGTGTGTAATGACAAATGTGGAATAGATAAATTATTGTGTTGTGTGTGTAATGACAAATGTGGAATAGATACATTAGTGTGTTGTGTGTGTAATGACAAATGTGGAATAGATAAATTATTGTGTTGTGTGTATAATGACAGATGTGCAATAGATAGATTAGTGTGTTCTGTATAATGACAGATGTGCAATAGATAGATTAGTGTGTTCTGTATAATGACAGATGTGGAATAGATAGATTACTGTGTTCTGTATAATGACAGATGTGAAATGGATATGTAGTGTTTCTATTATCTTCGATATTTATCTGTTTGTTTAAAAAGAATCTATAAAAGATAAAATTAAACTGTTTTAAGACATATTCTAATATTTTAGGAAGACAGCTCTTAGAATTTATTCTCGTAAAATAATTTATTTATATTTAAATTTTCACATTTGATGACATCATAATAATATAATTCTTTATTTTGATTAACAGGAATAATTAGCTAGCTCTTTTTGCTTCTTTATTGGTTTTCTCAAAATAAATGAATCATTGTAACGTTTTTTGTGTAGAGGAAGTAGTGTTAAAATTAAACATTCTCTTACCTGTTGTAGTGTATCTATACATGAAGTGTAGTGTTAAAATTAAACATTCTCATACCTGTTTTAGTGTATCTATACATGAAGTGTAGTGTTAAAATTAAACATTCTTTATACAGGAAACCTACTCATACATACACTGATACTGATGAAAACAAAGAATTCTGTCCTGGCAGAACATGTTATATTGACTGGGACAATTACAGGTTCCTCAACTCAGGTAAATTATGTAAAAAAAGAAAAGCATACATGTCAATACAATGAAACCATTGTTAAAAACTTAGGCCTGGAAATCAGTAGTTTGTGGTCAAGTTATTTGTTCCATTAACAGTGTTACAAGAACCACAACCAGTTACATTCACCTCAATTCTCCCACACACTATACAAAAAGATAAAGGTTTCAAAATGTTGTCCTTTCTGCTTAAGCTACTTCTGTACATCAATTCACTGTACATCAACCAAGGGCAGTTTCACTCTTGTTTTTACACTGTGAGCACTGCCTAAATTATCTACAAATGAATAAATGGCTTTTAAAAACTTAGCTATTGAGATCCAGCCTACCCAAACTGTCGAAGCAAGTCCAAGAACCAGCGAAACTTATCAAATGTTTCCGTTATAGTGTCTAATGTTGAGTCATCAACAAGCGTTTGTCCTTTTGGCTGTTGTTGTTCAAGCTGAAAACGAAGCTTCTTGTTTTCTAGAAGAGCCTGTAATTTTGATGTAAAAGACAATTGTTTAGTGTTTAGTTAATGACAATGCTGTTCTTAGGCCAGTGTGATTTCCTTAGGTTCATTAAGATATCTAATGTAAAAATGGGTTATATGATACTATAAAGTTTATAATCAGTGATAAATAACACTATGGCATAAACATCTGGAAACACGGCACAACACCTTCGTTTCTACTATAAGGTGAAGAGTGATCTGTATTAATTTGGGTATGTGGAATAAACCCTAATTTCAAATCCAATACTCTGAAAGGCGTCTAATTCTGTGTTTTATGTAATGAAAAACGAGAAGGTTATAACTTACATTTAGAAGTTGACTCTCTGTGGCTTTTCTTGCTTCTTCTTCCTTGATGAGACATTTTTTCAAGTCTTTCAACTCCTTCTGTTACAGGTTAAAACATAATCATTTTGTAGGTTTACAGATAATGCTCACTAGAATTTCTAATAGAGTGCATAACATGAAACTACAATAAAACCTTTTGGTAGGTGTAATTTTTGCCAAGTTTGAACACATGTATAATATCAAGTTACCAGTTTAATAAACCCTATGAAAGCATCGTTCCTTTTGGTTAACAACTATAACTAAATGTAAGTTTAATACAATTAATCAGTTCATGAATACAATGACAATGATCAAATTACTGTGCTACCTTTTCAAATGTTAAAGAATATGTACATACAGATTTGTAAGAAAACCTAGTCACAGATACTAAACCTCAGACTAAGTGTGTGTGTGGGCTTGTTATCAGTTTAACAAACAATGTTTTAATTTATATACATATATACACACACACACACACACACACACACATATATATATATATATAAATAATGGTTTTAAAGTATCACAAGATGTATACAACACATCCTGATTTTATAAAATATACAAAAATTGACTAACATTTCTTTAAAAAAATTGTTTTAAATACTCTACTTTTCGGTCTATGTGAAAGATTCTGAAAACCACAACATTAAAATTTCAACTAGAGCTGGTAAGAGAAGGTTTAATTTTAACACTACACTTCATGTATAGATAAACTACAACAGGTAAGAGAATGTTTAATTTTAACACTACACTTCATGTATAGATAAACTACAACAGGTAAAAGAATGTTTAATTTTAACACTACATTTCATGTATAGATACACTACAACAGGTATAAGAATGTTTAATTTTAACACTACACTTCGTGTATAGATAAACTAGAATAGGTAAAAGAATGTTTAATTTTAACACTACACTTCATGTATAGATAAACTACAACAGGTAAGAGAATGTTTAATTTTAACACTACACTTCATGTATAGATAAACTACAACAGGTAGTTATACTCAGTATTATTAAGTAACTCATTACAACCATATAAGGTAAGACTGGAAGTGTATGTATGCTAACCTTATGTTATACTCAGTATTATTAAGTAACTCATTACAACCATATATACAGGAAACCTACTAACTGGAAGTGTGTGTATG
>NW_013679416.1:0-4398 GCF_000517525.1 Limulus polyphemus
CTTTGGTCACTATATATTAAAATGGTACTACAACACATCAAGATTAAATAAGCATTAGTTATAAAAACAATATTTTTTTTTCCACGTTCTTCTTAATTTCTCCGTTGCACATCGAAATCAGAGGTGTGCCCGACATGACCAGGTGGTTAGAGCACTCGACTCGCAATCTGAAGGTCGATTCCCGTAACCGAACATGCTGGCCCCTTCTACCGTGGTGGGGCGTTATAATGTGATGAACAATCCAAGTTTTCGTTGATAAAGAATAGCCCAAGAGTTGGTGGTGTTGACTAGCCGCCTTCTATCACTTATGGGCAGATAGCCCTTAAGTTAGTCTATGCGAAATTCAATACAAAGTATGAGAGATGTATAAGCAAGTAGCCTGTCAAACCTATCTTTTATCTTCCACAAGTCACTGGTCAATAAGCTTTTCGTTTTACACCAGAGTTCATTAGATGGGCTGGACGATGAGAGACAAAATATCATTTCTTTTTTTTGGGGGGGGAATTTCATTGCAGTCCGAGAAGATGCCGGACCATCAGGGGGTTCTCTTCCATAGAGAAATGTGTTGATAATTCGGATGTAGGTCACTATTAGTGTTACGTTTTGTAGTTCGTATATTAAATAACGGTACCAGACAGAGTTTAAATCTCGCTGAAAATTGAAATGAGCATACAAGAAGGATTGTTAGTGTTAAAATGATTGGAGGTAGAGTCTGGTAATTTCAGAATTGTCTTCATTGTCAGTAACTGTTGATGATCCGCAATAAACCTTTGGAGTGGTTGAACTAGCTTGGGTTTGAAAGTTTTACTGAAGATAGTGGCAAGACTTATAGGGCAATAAGAAGTTACATTAGCTGAAGACTTATTGGATTGTAGGAAGAGTAAAATAATATAATTCTTACTGGAATCACTGTCAAATCCAGAACGAAGAAGAAAAGTATAAAATGTTACAAGCAGAAGAAGGAACTTAATGGGACCATGCTAGAGATGACAGTATGTAATCCAATCTGAAGCAGGGGCAGCGTTGCGCATACCCCTCAGGATCAGCTGGATATCCTGGACTATGATAGATGCATTCATATAGCTATCGTCCAGAACATGTGCTGCACTGTGGTAAGTTCAGGAAGAGAATGATCATTCAATTCATGAATGTGCTGTATCTTCGAAGTCGAGAGGATGCTGTTCTGGTGCTACAAAGATAGTTTCAAGGAATGAGGAAAAACATAAGCCTTTTCAAATGTAGAACTAGGGGAGAGAACCATCATCGAGAATCGTATATCTAGTAAATATAATATAATAGTCTTAAGAATGAGGAAAGACACACAAAAAAGACACTTCGCGGTGAGGTAAAGTTGATCTATGTGGTGTACAGTTATACGCTGGAATAGTTAAAGAACTGGCAGATGTGAGAGCGTTTTCAAGAACAGTTCCCAATGAATAAACGTTATCAATAGAGAATAGTTGCGTATCAAAATTCGACATATTTCGTTCAACGTAATATGAATTCGGTATTGCGGCAGTTTTCAAAAGACCCTTTATGTGTCGGGGCGAACATGGGTTGCCTGGTCGGTAGTTGAACCTGTACGAGAGAAGCTAGAGTGCGTGATGCTATAACAACATCTCGCGAAGAGTTTGATTTTGGACAACTTGGATAAGGAAGAGGTAACATATATCCAAAATAGATTGAAACCGAACAATTTCTGAAGAAGTTCTGCTATTATAGTTGATGTCAGCCAAGATAATATATCGTCTAAAATTTCTATCCAAGTGGTAGAATTCATGGGGTAGGGGAACACCAGAACGTACATTTATTGGAGCAATTACGACTGTTCTGGAAGTAAAAATAGACAGTGATAATAAGATGCACAGAAAAATGTTCTGGGAAATGTAATGAGCAGATGAACACGATTAGAGATGGCCAACCCACCAATATTTAAAGAGTGATCACAGTGTTGGAAATTATAGTCAGATAATTTTGCCTTTAGTTTCAGGTTGAGGAAAGTCTCGTTGAGGACAATTCAATCATGGGATTTCTCATCTTAAGTTCCAAATATAGGCTGGTTTGTGAGGAAGGAACTGATGTTACCAAACAAAACGTTTATCAGACAGGCTTGATGTATCCTTGGCCTTCGGGATCCCATAAATGATAGAAATGAAATTTTATGTTCAGACCATAGTATATGGCTTGCACGTTGAGTTTAAAGACAGAATTAGTTGCACAGTGGATGTTGTTCAGAACAAAGACTCATTGAAAGGGATAAATAATTTGTAGAATAATAATAATAATAAATAATAATAAAATGTCTTCAGTGGTTGGGAGATGAAAGAAGGAGTTTGAAGGAGGTGTAACAGAATCATTAGTAACAACAGAAGTCACATTAACGGAATCATCAGATTTAGAAGGTGGCTCTTCTCAGCATTTGTAGAAATATGTAGGATGGTCCATCTGCCAGGTATTGCAAATAGGGAGGTCAGTCCAGTTTAGTACACTGTCTGACTTGATGCGGACCCCGACTTTATGGACAGACTGGCTTATTAGGACACTTGAATGAGTATTGTAGCATAAGCACTTTTCACAGTGCAAAGGTTAAGGTGTTCTCTATGTGGATGTTTAAATATGAAAGTCCCACGCTGAAGAACGTGATTTAAATTACATTATAATAACTTTTAAATTATTATACTGTATACCTAAATAGCGTTCCATAGAATATTTTGTCTTCCATCGTCCAGACCAACTGATAAGTTCTGGTATTGAAACAAAAGCTTATTGAGCAGTGACGTGTGTGGCAGATTAAAGATAGATCTGAAACGCAATTTTTTTTTTAACAAACCCCTGATTTCGAATCGCAATGGCCAAATTAAAAGAAGTGTTAGGTAGAAACATCATGTGTAATTGACATGTTTTTTTTATAATTGTTTAGTCCTATTGGCTTTCGGCGTTTAAAGTTTAGTTAAGTTTACGCATCAGTATATCTAGAATTCACCGTAACATTTTTTTACATTTCGGCTTACGCTTTTATTAGCGGCATCCTAGTAGACATATGATTCAGTCGAGAGACTTAATCTACTTGATTATATACGAAAAAGTTGTTCGTGTCTATAATATACGTCAAGCTGAAGAAGAATGCCATTGTTGGGACAACAATACTTTATCTTCTAACAGTAATACATTAATAGTCTCCTATTACGAGGAATTTGCTAGAAGAAATACGATTTTTAGAACTGCGACATTATAAAATTAAAAAATAAAAGGTCAGTTTATGTAAATTGCCATTCAGTACATTCCAGATACCAGAAGATTTTCTTGATAATGGCGTAAGCAGAAACGTTTGAAAATATAAAGTATTAACCTAATTCTTCTGGCATTCGGTACTGTTCATTAGTCTAATGTTGCTTAAAATGCATTTTCGGTTCAATAATTGATCCTGAAGTTGTGGCATGCCAGTGAAAGAAACCGAAATCTGAACTAAAAGAAAAAGCATTAAAAATTTCACTAAAAAGTACCGAATAAAAGTATAACAAATATTTCCTGTTAAGAACGACTACGAATTTGATTTGATTTACATGCTAGAGGAACTTAGCACTGGCTAATCCACAAGCTCTCGTCTCTCCGCCTTCCAATGGCACAGCATTATGCCTGCGGATTTATAACGCAAAAACCGAGTTTCGATACCCGTGGTGAACACAGCACAGATAGCCCATAGGGTAGCTTTGTGCTTAACTACAAACAAAATAAATGTCTTCCTCCAATAGTTCAGTTATGGAATCCTGTCACAGCACGTTTGACAGTGCGCAGTCCGGGTAACATGGCGCCATGCATTATTTCGAACTTTATTATTATCTATTATTGTGTATTTTTTTACTTTATTCAATTTTTTTTTGTTTTTTATTTTTTAACACCAAGTACACTCTGTAAGTAAGATTAATTTAATACTGTTATTACTACAACTGCTGTACGTTGAATATTTTGACACTATCTTTGGCACAGGCTTTCTCCTCAATGTACTTCTCGTAGTCATAGCAACGCTCAATTCAATTTGAGTAGCATTTGTCAACTTTTTAAATGACAAGGAGAATTTACCAAGTCAAAATTTTAGCTTTACCTATTTCATATGCTGTTATACATTAAATATTATATGAATGCTATATGTTATACATTACATAGTGTAATAATATTATAAAAAGTAGTAATAGCTATCAGGAAATGTCACGGACCTATTGAAGGATATGTAGATTGTATAGGAATTCTTTTTGGCGGCAAAGTAGGTCTATGACATTTCCTGATTGGCTAAAGAACATGCCAATCAGTGTTTGTTTTTCCGGCCTACGTTGATCTGACTCATTTTATAAGCGGTACTATCTCCTATAGATCATTTTCCAGACGGTTCTACTATGATTA
>NW_013679416.1:4410-7237 GCF_000517525.1 Limulus polyphemus
GTTTTGAACAACTCGGCTTTCAAGATCTACCTATCTACATGAGCCGATGTTTCCATTTATCAACGTTATATTTTAAAATCTGTGCAAGAACTCAGCTAACAGATGTTTTCGTATATCAAAGCTATCTTCAAAATTTCAAATAGAAAATATCAAAAAGCAAATAAGTATTTACATGTCAGCCTCTTTCAGCTTTATAATTTATGTATTTCAATTAAATATCGTTATCACAAAATCTCTACTTGGACGAATAAATTAGGGACGGCTAGAGCAGATAATCCTCGTGTAGCTTCGCGCGAAATTAATAACAAACAATAAATTAGCAAACAACGATTTATAAGTACAATGAAGTGATTTATTTTGAGAGGAACATTACATGATTGGACAGAACATTGGTCTGCTTATTATAGTTATATTAACTTAATCTACTTCCTTACTCAAGGAACCAAACCCTCATGGCTGAGAAGGGGGGGGGGATCTTTGTCCACTTTTCACGGAGAATTAGTCTTCGAATTCCTTTAGAGAACCATTTCAGATGATATATAAAAAACCTGAGAACAGAAATGAGTGAGTTAATAATATCATAAGCCATAATCAGTTCGTTTATTGCTAATATTTTGACAAATACAATACCCAAAACTGTTCAAGAATATTAAAAGATATGAACAGGAAAAGTTTCTGAAAAACATGCTCTTCTATGACATTAAAATGATTGCCAGACAATCTGTCTAACTGATATGATGATATATTTCAGTGGTGAGGACCAAAACACTGAATACCATTTCTTTAGTCTGGCACTGAATGTTAGTAAATATATAAATCTTGAGTTAACTTTAGATTTGATCTTATTTTGAAGGTACATTATTGGCACATTTAAAGCTTGTTATTGTATCTCAGGATTCACCATTTTTTGTAATGGTAATTCCGACCTTGAACTATTAATCAAAGAAAATCTATCCATAAAACAAATGTCCCCTGTTTTAAATATAACACAGTCCTCCTGCACACTTAATTTATTTAAAAAAATGAATTTATAATAAACCACTTTATAAATATATTGTTTATACAAAATAAAGAGATAATAATAATAACAACAAAACAAAAAGTAAAGGTTTTCAATCTTATTTCTTCGTCCCTATAGATACTCTTTGTAAATAATCAATAACACTGTTGATTAAATTTTATTGTTGTTCTCGCTTCACGAGATTAGAACATTATTTTAATCCTGTATTCTCTTATGTGTCTGATTATCGTAATTTTCTCTTGCCTGATGATGACCTAAGTAGAAGGTTGAAACATTGCATGGTCATATTCAGATATACGTGTGTATTTCTCTATAATAAACATTTCACAAGCTAGAAACAATAAAGTACGATTGTTTTTTGTAGCTCTTACAGTATCAATAGTGACCCTGTGATGTGTTTGTGAAATACATGAGCATGTATTGTTGTACAGTACCAACATAATTCTACCTAAAAATGAAAGAAGCTTTGAATAAAATATATTTTTTGCCCCGTAACTTTTAGAAAACACACGTTTAGCTACACAGAGCTAATGAGCATTACATACTTGTGTCTTACTCTAAAATTTTTCAAATTTCTAAGTCTTCTTCAGATACATCATATGCTAAAATTAAACTAAGTAAAATAAATTATCTAAGTATTACGTTTATAACAACATACATGACGTCGATCGGTAGTCACAATGAATTTTTACCTCGTTAAAAATGGCAAAAAAAGACCTTACACATTGTAAGTATGATTACTTTCCCAAGATCAGATTAAGCGCTTAACTTTCATGGTGTGCTATAGTAAATATTAGTCCACTGAAGAGTATTTTTCACTAAGGAATAATTCCTCACTATATTTTTAGGGATTTATAAAAATAAAGCTTTCCCCGCTGTGTTTGTAAAACGTCTTCTAAAAAATTACAATTAGTTCAAACAAATACTGCAAGGATGAAAGACTTTCTACACTCTAGTGACGTTTCATGGATCTTAAAAACACAAGTGGAATATTCAGATTTATAAGGACTAATCTGATTGAAGAGGACACGCTGTCTTACCGAATAATCGTTTATAATAACACACTCTGACCTACTTGTCATCTTATCAGTATCAGTTGTGATCCATCATCCTTTAACAGTGTCATCTAAATCGTAAACTAGACCAATAATCCCGAGTCCTAGAGAAACTAGACCAATAATCCTATGTCCTAGTGAAACTAGACCAATAATCCTAAGTCCTAGTAAAACTAGACCAATAATCCTAAGTCCTAGTAAAACTAGACATTTTCTCAAATGATTTATTGAGATAGTTATTAGGAGGATTAAAGATAGATAAACATACAAATGAAATTGTTTATTTCTCTTTCTTCCTAATGGCTCCCACGGTTAGCCAGAGTTGTTCGGACTTACAATGCTAAAATCCGGGGTTTCATTTCCCACGGTGAACAGAGTGCAGACAGTCTATCGTGTTAGCTTTGCGTTAAAGCAACAAAATCACATCCCTTGTAACCACTGGCAACGAAATTAACTTACTGTGACTTAGCGTTAATAATTTTAAAATGGCTGTACTAATCAAAGCAAGGCCTGACATAAAACGCAACGTGTTTTTGTTGTTGTCGTTACGCTTCAAATACGTTAACTCTGAAGATCATTGCAGTAAATTGTTGTAAACTTTTTATCTTTTAGTTCTTGATTTTGGAAGATGACAGTATTCTAAATGTCTTTTAATGTTTTTTGTTGGAGCAGATTGTTTTAGTGTATTGTTCGGTACTTAAAATCAGGGGCGGATTGGGATGGCTAAGCGGCCCGGGACTGGGATCACAGA
>NW_013679417.1:0-2004 GCF_000517525.1 Limulus polyphemus
TTATTTTTGTTAGGTATATACTACGGTCGTAGCTGGCTTAACGAACATAGCCGTATCACTTGTTTACTAAAGTAGCTGATTTTTGTTAGGTATATACTACGGTCGTAGCTGGCTTAACGAACATAGCCGTATCACTTGTTTACTAAAGTAGCTGATTTTTGTTAGGTATATACTACGGTCGTAGCTGGCTTAACGAACATAGCCGTATCACTTGTTTACTAAAGTAGCTGATTTTTGTTAGGTATGTACCACGGTCATAGCAGGCTTAACGAACATAGCCGTATGTTAGGTATGTACCACGGTCATAGCGTGATACGGCTATGTTCGTTAAGCCTTTGTTTACTAAAATAGCTGATTTTTGTTAGGTATATACCACGGTCATAGCAGGCTTAACGAACATAACCGTATCACTTGTTTACTAAAGTAGCTGATTTTTGTTAGGTATGTAACACGGTCATAGCTGGCTTAACGAACATAGCCGTATCACTTTTCTTCATCACGTATTTCACAGGGAACTTCTGAGAACTGGTTCACTGTCTTTTTGAACACTGTAAAGGGGGAAAAACTTGGTATCCTGAGCTCCAAATATGACATTACATTAAAATAATCCATTAATATATTCTCTTATGACCCAAATCTATGATTTCTGTGTTATAGTCGCTTTGTATCACAAACAAATATTGGTAACTAGCTTAAACCGTTACAACCTATATCATAGAAATCACCTTTTTTGTTTTCATTAGTATTACAAGTCACTGCTTACACTTTACATTCAAGCTACAAGTCACGGCTTACACGTTACATTCAAGCTACCAGTCACGGCTTACACGTTACAATCAAGCTTCCAGTCACGGCTTACACGTTATAATGAAGCTACAAGTCACGGCTTACACCCGTGACTGGTAGCTTCACTGTAACGTGTAAGCCGTGACTTGTAGCTTCATTGTAACGTGTAAGGCGTGACTGGTAGCTTGAATGTAATGGGTAAGCCGTGACTGGTAGCTTGAATGTAACGTGTAAGACCGTGACTGGTAGCTTCATTGTAACCTTACACGTTACATTCAAGCTACCAGTCACGGCTTACACATTACATTCAAGCTACAAGTCACGGTTTACACTTTACATTCAAGCTACCAGTCACGACTTACACGTTACAGTGAAGCTACCAGTCATGGCTTACACGTTACATTCAAGCTACCAGTCACGGCTTACACGTTATAATGAAGCTACCAGCCACGCCTTACACGTTACAATGAAGCTACAAGTCACGGTTTACACTTTACATTCAAGCCACCAGTATTTAATTCCTTTTGTAATTTTTTGTTACGCCCATGGCGGCTAATCGGTAAAATTCCGAGCTCGATCTCTGTGGTGGGCACAGCGCAGAAGTCTCCCAGACAAATTCTCTGTTTTTATTGTTCTTTCTCTGTGGTAACCCAAGAATTTTCAAGTGTTCTATATTTATCTGGTTTCGAAACCAAGAATTTTCAAGACTTTATTTTTCACATGTTATATTTCTATCTCTGTGTCAAACGAATAATGTTTATTTTCACCTCTTTTTACATTTCCCGTTTTTTTTATACCAGTAATTCTCATTACTTCACCATGTCCTATTTTACCAGTAATTCTCATTACCTCACCATATCCTATTTATACCAGTAATTCACATTACTTCACCATGTCCTATTTATACCAGTAATTCTCATTACTTCACCATGTACTATTTATACCAGTAATTCTCATTACTTCACCATGTACTATTTATACCAGTAATTCTCATTACTTCACCATGTCCTGTTTATACCAGTAATTCTCATTACTTCACCATGTACTATTTATACCAGTAATTCTCATTACTTCACCATGTACTATTTATACCAGTAATTCGCATTACTTCACCATGTCCTATTTATACCAGTAATTATCTTTACCTCACCATGTCCTATTTATACCAGTAATTCTCATTACTTCACCATGTACTATTTATACCAGTAATTCTCATTA
>NW_013679417.1:3004-4138 GCF_000517525.1 Limulus polyphemus
CTTCACCATGTCCTATTTATACCAGTAATTCCCATTACTTCACCATGTCCTATTTATACCAGTAATTCTCATTACTTCACCATGTACTATTTATACCAGTAATTCTCATTACCCCACCATGTACTATTTATACCAGTAATTCGCATTACTTCACCATGTCCTATTTATACCAGTAATTCTCTTTACCTCATCATGTCCTATTTATACCAGTAATTATCTTTACCTCACCATGTCCTATTTATACCAGTAATTCTCTTTACCTCACCATGTCCTATTTATAACTACGGAACGTAGTGTATACGTTAATGGGTATGTAAGAAACGTAGTGTGTACCTTAATACGTGTGTACGGAACGTAGTGTATACTTTAATGGGTATGTAAGAAACGTAGTGTGTACCTTAATACGTGTGTACGGAACGTAGTGTATACCTTAATGGTATGTAAGAAACGTAGTGTGTACCTTAATACGTGCGTACGGAACGTAGTGTATACCTTAATGGTATGTAAGAAACGTAGTGTGTACTTTAATACGTGTGTGCGTATCGTAGTGTATACCTTAATGGGTATGTAAGAAACGTAGTGTGTACCTTAATACGTGTGTAAGAAACGTATTGTATACCTTAATAAGTGTGTAAATAACGTATTATGTGCCTTAATAAATATGTAAGAAACGTAGTGTATACCTTAATGGGTATGTAAGAAACGTAGTGTGTACCTTAATACGTGTGTACGGAACGTAGTGTATACCTTAATGGGTATGTAAGAAACGTAGTGTGTACCTTAATACGTGTGTACGGAACGTAGTGTATACCTTAATGGGTATGTAAGAAACGTAGTGTGTACCTTAATACGTGTGTACGGAACGTAGTGTATACCTTAATTGATATGTATGAAACGTAGTGTGTACCTTAATACGTGTGTACGGAACGTAGTGTATACCTTAATAAGTGTGTAAATAACGTATTATGTGCCTTAATAAATATGTAAGAAACGTAGTGTATACCTTAATGGGTATGTAAGAAACGTAGTGTGTACCTTAATACGTGTGTACGGAACGTAGTGTATACCTTAATGGGTATGTAAGAAACGTAGTGTGTACCTTAATACGTGTGTACGGAACGTAGTGTATACTTT
>NW_013679417.1:5068-9154 GCF_000517525.1 Limulus polyphemus
AATGGGTATGTAAGAAACGTAGTGTGTACCTTAATACGTGTGTACGGAACGTAGTGTATACCTTAATTGATATGTATGAAACGTAGTGTGTACCTTAATACGTGTGTACGGAACGTAGTGTATACCTTAATGGGTATGTAAGAAACGTAGTGTGTAGTTTAATACGTGTGTAAGGAACGTAGTGTGTACTTTAATATTTGTGTAAGGAACGTAGTATATACCTTAATAGGTATGTAAGAAACGTAGTGTGCACATTAATACGCATGTAAACAACGTAGTGTGTACCTTAATAGGTATGTAAGGAACGTAGTGTGTACCCTAATAAGTATGTAAGGAACGTAGTTTGCACCTTAATAGGTATGTATGGAACGTAGTGTGTACCCTGATAAGTATGTAAGGAACGTATTGTGTACCCTGATAAGTATGTAAGGAACGTAGTGTGTACCTTAATAAGTGTGTAAATAACGTATTATGTGCCTTACTAAATATGTAAAAAACGTAGTGTATACCTTAATATGTATGTAAGGAACGGAAAGTATACTGAACTATGTTTGTAAGGAACGTAGTGTGTAGTTTAAGATGTGTATAAGAAACAAGGTTTGTACCTTATTATATATGTAAGCAACGTAGTGTGTAGTTTAAGATGTGTGTAAGGAACATGGTTTGTACCTTATTATATGTGTAAGCAACGTAGTGTGTAGTTTAAGATGTGTGTAAGCAACATAGTGTGTAGTTTAAGATGTGTGTAAGCAACGTAGTGTGTAGTTTAAGATGTGTGTAAGCAACGTAGTGTGTAGTTTAAGATGTGTGTAAGGAACGTAGAGTACACTTTACTACGTTTGTAAGTAACGTAGTTTGTACCTTCATATGTGTGTAATGAACGTAGTGTGTAGTTTAAGATGTGTGTGTAAGCAACGTAGTGTGTAGTTTAAGATGTTTGTAAGGAATGTTGTGTGTACCTTAATATGTGTGTAAGGAACTCAGTGTGCACTTTAATAAGTGTATAAAGAACATAGTGTGTACGGAGCGTATTATGTGCCTTAATAAATACGCTAAAAAGTAGTGTATACCTTAATAAGTATGTAAGGAACGTAGAGTACACTTTACTACGTTTGTAAGTAACGTAGTTTGTACCTTCATATGTGTGTAATGAACGTAGTGTGTAGTTTAAGAAGAGTGTAGGGAAGGCAGTGTGTACCTTAACTTGTGTGTAAAGAGTGCTTTCACATTTAAACTATTGAAATAATTCTGTAAAACAGGAAACTACGAGTGATTAAAATCCAGAAGAATTATTCTGACGTTTCTAGTTCAACTTGTAGGCTTACGTTTGTTATCATGTTTGTTATTGGATTTTTTTGCTCTTTCAAAATAGGATTTTAATTTCCTCTTAATTATTCTAAATACCTATTGAATGCACTTGAGATATGATAAGTCATGGAAACTTTCCGTCTTGAAGTCCATTAACAAAACCCCGTCGAAGTTCTCTAACGAATTTCCTTCAACGAATCTAGGTGACGACACTAAGTGCAGGTTTTCCGGCTCGTCCCCCTGGCAACGAGAAGTGGATCTGAAAACAACTAAGAAATGATCAGTTGTTCATTAAATCAGCCTCTCGCCTTCACGTTTCCTTATCATTCGCCTGTCCAGACGATGTTTCTTTGTCTGGACGGAGAACTGATAAGGGCTTGTCCAGGCCCTCACTTCCTGCGACTGATTGGTACAGACGTTCTCCGAATTGTGTTGTACAGACCAGGCTTGTATATGTTCGTTGATACGAAGGAAAGGTGAGTAGAAACCAATTGTTGCCCTTGACTACAGTCATACAACAGTTTCAGTGCCATTATAGTTTCTATATGAACAGTTACTTATTACCATGACGTCACCCTTCAGTGATAAGAAACTTATTGTGTGGTTTTATCTCTGATAGGATGTGGATTATATAGAAGTTAATAACAAGTTATTATAGCTGTATACACAGCTCTCACATACTGTACAAGTTCAGACTGTATGTAAGTTATTAAAACTATATACATATTTTTCAGGTAGTGTATTACTAGTTTAGATTGTTTATAAATGATTAGAAGAGTGTATATATTTTTCAGGTAGTGTATAAGTAGTTTAGATTGTTTATAAATGATTAGAAGAGTGTATATATTTTTCAGGTAGTGTATAAGTAGTTTAGATTGTTTAAAATGATTAGAAGAGTGTATATATTTTTCAGGTAATGTATTACTAGTTTAGATTGTTTATAAATGATTAGAAGATTGTATGTATTTTTCAGGTAGTGTATAAGTAGTTTAGATTGTTTATAAATGATTAGAAGAGTGTGTATATTTTTCATGTAATGTATAAGTAGTTTAGATTGTTTATAATTGATTAGAAGAGTGTATGTATTTTTCATGTAGCGTATAAGTAGTTTAGATTGTTTATAAAGGATTAGAAAAGTGTGTGTATTTTTCAGGTAGTGTATTACTAGTTTAGATTGTATACAAATGATTAGAAGAGTATATGTATTTTTCAGGTAGTGTATAAGTAGTTTAGATTGTATATAAATGATTAGAAAAGTGTGTGTATTTTTCAGGTAGTGTATTACTAGTTTAGATTGTTTATAAATGACTAGAAGAGTGTATATATTTTTCAGGTAGTGTATAAGTTGTTGAGATTGCATATAAATGATTAGAAAAGTGTATGTATTTTTCAGGTAGTGTATCAGTAGTTAAGACTGTATATAAATGATTAGAAGAGTGTATATATTTTTCATGTAATGTATTACTAGTTTAGATTGTTTATAAATGATTAGAAGAGTGTATGTATTTTTCAGGTAGTGTATAAGTAGTTTACATTGTTTATAAATGACTAGAAGTGTGTATGTATTTTTCAGGTAGTGTATAAGTAGTTTACATTGTTTATAAATGACTAGAAGTGTGTATGTATTTTTCAGGTACTTTATAAGTAGTTTAGATTGCATATAAATGATTAGAAGAGTGTGTGTATTTTTCAGGTAGTGTATTACTAGTTTAGATTGTATATAAATGATTAGAAAAGTGTATGTATTTTTCAGGTAGTGTATCAGTAGTTAAGACTTTATATAAATGGAAAAATATATACATTCTTCTAATTCTAAACTAGTAATACACTACCTTAGTGTATAAGTAGTTTAGATTGTTTATAAATGATTAGAAAAGTGTATATGTTTATAAATGATTAAACCTGAAAAATACATACACTCTTCTAATCATTTATAAACAATCTAAACTAGTAATACACTACCTGAAAAATATATACACTTTTCTAATCATTTATAAACAATTTAAACTACTTATACACTACGTGAAAAATACATACACTCTTCTAATCATTTATAAACAATCTAAACTAGTAATACACTACCTGAAAAATATATACACTCTTCTAATCATTTATATACAATCTAAACTAGTAATACACTACCTGAAAAATACACACACTCTTCTAATCATTTATATACAATCTAAACTACTTATACATTACCTGAAAAATACATACACTCTTCTAATCATTTATAAAGAATCTAAACTAGTAATACACTACCTGAAAAATATATACACTCTTCTAATCATTTATATACAATCTAAACTAGTAATACACTACCTGAAAAATACACACACTCTTCTAATAATTTATACACAATCTAAACTAGTAATACACTACCTGAAAAATATATACACTCTTCTAATCATTTATATACAATCTAAACTAGTAATACACTACCTGAAAAATACACACACTCTTCTAATAATTTATACACAATCTAAACTAGTAATACACTACCTGAAAAATATATACACTCATAGTGTATAAGTAGTTTAGATTGTTTATAAATGATTAGAAAAGTGTATATATTTTTCAGGTAGTGTATTACTAGTTTAGATTGTATATAAATGATAAGAAGAGTGTATATATTTTTCAGGTAGTGTATTACTAGTTCAGATTATATATAAATGATAAGAAGAGTGTATGTATTTTTCAGGTAGTGTATCAGTAGTTTAGATTGTTTATAAATTATTAGAAGAGTGTATGTATTTTTCAGGTAGTGTATAAGTAGTT
>NW_013679418.1:0-5902 GCF_000517525.1 Limulus polyphemus
TTTACACAGTAGCTTCAGCTATAGTTTGATAACACATGTTAATACACTGTAGCTTTAGCTATAGTTTGATAACACATGTTAATACACTGTAGCTTCAGCTATAGTTTGATAACACATGTTAATACACTGTAGCTTTAGCTATAGTTCGATAACACGTGTTAATACACTGTAGCTTCAGCTATAGTTTGATAACACATGTTAATACACTGTAGCTTTAGCTATAGTTTGATAACACGTGTTAATACACTGTAGCTTCAGCTATACTTTGATAACACATGTTAATACACTGTAGCTTTAGCTATAGTTTGATAACACATGTTAATACACTGTAGCTTCAGTTATAGTTTGATAACACATGTTAATACACTGTAGCTTCAGCTATAGTTTGATAACACATGTTAATACACGCTTGGATAAATCACATTTCCACGTGACAGTATGAGCAGTGAAGGAATTTTTCACACTCTGAGTGGAAAGTTTTCTAGTATGTGAATTAAGATCTGATTTTATGTAAAAATTACAACTTTTAGCTTCATCTATTTCAAGCTCGCTTTTATCTCTTTTTTATATATAAAACCGTACTGAGAGTGTGACGTAACTAGCCAAAAACGTTGTTGTGTATTCTCATTACAGACTCGTGAATGTTTCTAACTAATCGGGTGTAGAGGGCGATGTAGAATAATTTTGAAGATCTCTTCCTGCGAACAAAAAGGAATGGAACTTGGTTTGTTTTGAATTTCGCGGAAATCTACTCGACGACTATCCGAGCATAGCCGTTTCTAATTTAGCAGTGATAAAGTAGAGGGAAGGTAACTAGTCAACATCACTCACCGCCAACTCTTGGGATACTCTTTTACCAACGAATAGTGGGATTGATCGCACATCATAACGCCCCCATGAGTGAAAGTGACGGGAACTAACGAACTGTTCAGATATATACGTTCATATCTTCGAATGGTCGCTTTTCATGCATTTTCAAATTGGAAACTTGTGTCCACGAATATCTCGCTACTCCAGCAGAAATCTAAATATAATTTTTATGCATTGAAAGCATCCTATCGTACAAGTCATAAGTGTTGTCGTATTGTGATTGGACGAGTTATAACCCCAAAGTAAACTGATTGGCTGCTACAAGTGACATCATTCGTGACATCACAGCCATGTTTGTCACGCACGTGTTCGACGAAGACAAGGTTCCACCAGCGTGTCTTGACGAAAGAGTTCAAGGTGGAGACCCATTAGAACCGGTTAGAAAGATCAGTTGGTGAGATAGGAGGAAAAGACCTTGAGTCCGATCGCGGACCCAGCTCTACGATGTCGTTCTCCATCTGTTAACTAGTGGGCATCATTTGCAATAACAGTCCAATAGCTGGACGACGAACCTATTATACCGTGGGCGATATAACACACGCTAGTCTCTTCTTTATTTCAATTTCCCACTTAACAAAAAAGATGAAGCGTTCTTCATCACGAACAGGTATGCAAACTCGTGTAATGAATCGCTTCTGTCTCATGAAAGTACGTTAACATCACTCACTAAGATTCATTACCACCAATCTCCCGCGAGTTACTGCCTCTCATACGTGTTTAATTACTTAATGATAACTTGAATATTGGATCGTCATCAAAACGGATTACTTGAAAAAAAAGAATTATTTATATCTTTAAATCACGTATTTACTTATCTATTTAGAACCAAGTGTGGCCCATTGATTAATGTGCCGGACCTGCGAGTCCTTTGTTCACGCCATATTTTACTGCAACAAAATATATAAGTAATCACCCTCCACGCTTTGGGGGCTATAGATGGGTTATAAGAGTGACTGTCAAATTCAATGAATTGGTTAGAAAAGAGTAGCCCAACAGTTGGCGGCGGGTGCTGCCCTCCCTCTATTCTTTCAGATCAAAATTAGGGAAAGCTAGCTCTGAGCAAAAAGTGAAAAACAAGGAACATTTTTATTTTCAAGAGAAATAACAGTAGCTCCACCTGTAAAAAAATTTAGAAATTAAGAAATTAATACCTTTTTTTGTTGTTTTAATCACGATTTCTTAAAAATACAGTGATAAAAAATTAAATTTTACTTCGTTTCGGACATTTTTGCAAAGATACATAAAGGCCTAATTACAGACAACAGACAAGAGCGGAGGCAGCTAGAAAACAGCACTCACCGCCAACTCTTGGGTTAATCGAATAATGGTATTTGATTGTCACTGTTATAACGCACTCATGGCTTTAAAGTAAGAAACCGATTCTTTTTTTTTTGCGGCAACAGGACGCGAACCATGGATCCTCGAGTAACAGTCTCATACGCTATCCCTAGGCCTCGCCAAGCTCCTATAAACTAGTTTTGCAGCATTTGATATCATTATGTCTCTAAGATCTATTTAAAATTTGGAAATCAATACTACCAGTGTAAGCCTATTTTGGATAAAGCCAGTTCCGAATGCATGTAGCACATACAGTTAAATGCCTCAATTCCATTCAACCATATTTTTTCAGGATCATATATTAAACCATATTTTTTCAGGATAATATATTCAACCATATTTTTTCAGGATCATATATTCAACCTTTTTTTTTCTAGGATCATATATTCAACCATATTTTTCATGATCATATATTCAACCATATTTTTTCAGGATCATATATTCAACCATATTTTTTTCAGGATCATATATTCAACCATACTTTTTCAGGATCATATATTCAACCATTTTTTTCAGGATCATATATTCAACCATATTTTTTCAGGATCATGATTATTAAACTGAAGTTTTGGTCAGATATTTATTGTAAATATTATGGCCTTTTATTGTTTTCGTTTGAAGATAACCTTCAACAGAAAATGTACGTTTTACAAAAAAATATTAATAAGAGCCAGGCGTGGCTTAGTAACTAACGTGCTTATCAAAGGGTCCAAGGTTTGAGTCGTGATATCGCTGAACACGCACCGCACTTTCGGTTGTGTTACAAAAAATGATAAATAATCCCATTGTTCGGTTTAAAGAACTGGGCAGAGCCCAGCGGCCGGTGGCGGGGAATGCTTGATAGACGCCTTCTTTGTTGTTACACACGAAACTACACAATGGGCTACCTGTGCTCTGCCCACCACGGTTATCGAAACCTGATTCTTAATAAATAAAGAACATTTAAATTACTTTTAATTATTTGCTTTTCATGACGTCATAATTCTCGTATAGTTGTAGATGACTCCACTTCAATAGATGGTCCATGGTTCGCATCTCGTTGCGCCAAAAACGCGATGCGCGCTTGGGAGCCATGAATGTGTTATAACAGTGACTGTCAAATACCAACACATAATTAGAGTAGCAGAACAGTTGATGGTGGACGCTATTAACAAACTGTCATCAATACAAAATTAGGGTCTTACAAAGAAATAAACATATTAATATCGTCCCGTGTTCTATTTTAAAATAAATTGTGTTGAAACCTTGCAAGGGTTCACACATTAAAAGCTATTTTCAATCTGTTTAATCAGGAAATCACGACTAACTTCAAAATAACTACCTCACGTGCATTTCTTCGTATCAAACACGCGATATCAAAATACTGACGTAAAATGTATAGTGGTCTGACGTAGAAGTGGTCGTTGATCGACTTGGCTTTCCACGTGTGGCAGTATTCTATGTGTTAAACAACCAAGCGCATGCGCAGTAACATATTTTTTATTTTGAAAACCGAATTCCGATACAATTTTCAATTGCTTTTCTGTTGTATGTTTTCTTCTTCCATCTTGAACAGTACTAATAAACCCAACTAAGCCTGTTTTTAACTGATGAAACTAATCAGCTAAAACTATATCTCAAATTCAGGTTTTATATGATTTTAAGAGCTAACTCACAACCCTAAGTTGAGAACACATTTTTAAGGACTAACTTTCTTAACAGAAAACAAACAAAAAATAATGTGTTTTGCGATTGAGGCATAAATTTATCAATATTCTTCTATGTAAAAATAATAAAATATAATCATTATGTTTGAGAGCATAAAATTCCTGCTGAGAGGAACGTTTTCATTCAGTACCAAAATATCCGCCATTTTCTTTTTTGTATTTATTGTATAGGAAAAGAGTTTCATCATCTAAGGTGGTTTAGAGATGTAAAAAACTGATGGTGCAGATGTCGATAAACATTAATACAATATGGCGTTAAAAGGAATCATTACTAAACATCTAGTACCTCTTTTATACAATATGGGGTTAAAAGGAATCATTGTATAAAAGAGGTACTAGATGTTTAGTAATATGGCGTTAAAAGGAATCATTAATAAACATTTAGTACCTCTTTTATACAATATGGCGTTAAAGGAATCATTACTAAACATCTAGTACCTCTTTTATACAATATGGCGTTAAAAGGAATCATTACTAAACATCAAACGCCTCTTTTATACAATACAAGCAAAAGTACCCGTCCCCAGTGACGGAAAAGTTAAAGTTAATCTATCAATTTAAATTATTTCATGGACTTTAAAAAGTTAATTGTGTTGCACTCTTGGTTGCACTCAGAGCCAAAGCTTTGAGCTACTTATACTGCTCACCAAGAAAAGTAATTCTTGAGCATTTCAGAGCTCCTTTGCAGGCTGCGGGTTCGAATCTCGTCACCGGATATGCACGTCCTTTCAGCTATGGGGGCGTTATAAAGTCACGGACAATCTACTATTCGTTGGTATAAGAGTAGCCCAAGATTTGGCGGTGGGTGCTGTTGACTAGCTGCCCTCCCTCTAGTCTATCACTGCTAAATTAAGGACGGCTAGCTCAGATAGCCCTCGTGTTGATTTGAGTGAAATTCAAACAAAAACAAAACTTTTGATAAACTAATATAACTTACTGATTTCAGAGAGGGCTATCGAGGGTTGTAAGAAGGTTGCCCGTCGGCCATCGGAGAAAAACTGGTGATTTTAAAAATGTCCATAAAACCTGATCATAATTTTGTTGTGTACTCATCTTTAAAACATTCATTATATGTGTAAAGCTGGTGATTTAACCCGTTCACTTATAAATACACTTATCAACTGTACAATTGTTTCATAAATACCGAAAACGTAATAACAACATTTTTCTATATATATTCGTCTTTCTAAGATTTTTTACCCTAATGTTTAATTCTTCGAATACGAAGCTGAGAAAACTAAGATTTTCACAACCTGTTTATTACACAAGTTCATCTAGGTGGCGTTACACGCTCTGTCGGTTTTAGTTTTGTTTTCTCATCTTCTTTAGTTAACCCTATTTACTTCTACCTTTGTAGCACAAACATCTTAGTAGGAAACTCTATAATAAAAATTCTATGTTTTTAAAACCGTTTTCTTTAAATTCAAGATATCTAATGCAACAACCAGTTTAAAAGTTGCATAAAAACATTGTATGAATTGCATCTGTTATAATGACTATGTGTGTAACTCACATTTGTTTCTTCTGCGCAACAGACATCGCTCAGAACAATGAAGTAAAATCACAAGATATTGGTCTCAGCCTTTCAACAACGCGTTTTATCGGTTGATATCAGGAATAAAGGGCTCCAGAAGATAATTCTAATGATATTTTATAGTTTTCATATACGGATATAATGAATAACAAAATAAGATTAATATGGAATGTCGTGTTGGACTACAATGTAAAATCACTGTAATTTCAATGATCACCTAGTGGCTAACTTTTAGTACAACTAACTTGATATCATCATTAATTCTAAACACGAAATTCTGAATGAACTCCAAAACAAGACAAACTACTAAAATGACAACTTGCAAAATTCTTGGTTTGGATAGTAGTGACACCAGTCAAAAGTCATTTTGTATTCGATGTGATGCCCTGGGTTTGGATAGTAGTGACACTAGCCAAAGTCATTTTGTATTCGATGTGATGCCCTGGGTTTGGAC
>NW_013679418.1:7022-8342 GCF_000517525.1 Limulus polyphemus
TGTACTCTTTTAAAAAGCTTCTGTAGTCTGAACTCTATGTGGAATCTAATAATCTGTACTCTTTTAAAAAGCTTCTGTAGTCTGAACTCTATGTGAATCTAATAATCTGTACTCTTTTAAGAAGCTTCTGTAGTCCGAACTCTATGGGAATCTAATAATCTGTACTCTTTTATAAAGCTTCTGTAGTCTGAATTCTATGTGAATCTAACAATCTGTACTCTGGGAGACCTTCAACAACCTGATATCTATAGGATTCTAACCATCTGTATTCTGGGAGACCTTCAACAACCTGATATCTATAGGATTCTAACCATCTGTATTCTGGGAGACCTTCAACAACCTGAAATCTATAGGATTCTAACAATCTGTACTCTGGGAGACCTTCAACAACCTGAAATCTATAAGATTCTAACCATCTGTATTCTGGGAGACCTTCAACAACCTGAAATCTATAGGATTCTAATAATCCGTACTGTGGGAGACCTTCAACAACCTGATATCTATAGGATTCTAACCATCTGTATTCTGGGAGACCTTCAACAACCTGAAATCTATGGGATTCTAACAATCTGTACTCTGGGAGACCTTCAACAACCTGAAATCTATAGGATTCTAACCATCTGTATTCTGGGAGACCTTCAACAACCTGAAATCTATAGGATTCTAACAATCTGTACTCTCTTAAGAAGCTTCTGTAGTCCGAACTCTATGTGAATCTAATAATCTGTACTCTTTTAAAAAGCTTCTGTAGTCTGAACTTTATGTGAATCTAATAATCTGTACTCTGTTAAAAAGCTTCTGTAGTCTGAACTCTATGTGAATCTAACAATCTGTACTTCGTTAAAATCCTTCTGTAGTCTGAACTCTATGTGAATCTAATAATCTGTACTCTTTTATAAAGCTTCTGTAGTCTGAACTCTATGTGAATCTAACAATCTGTACTCTGTTAAAAAGCTTCTGTAGTCTGAACTCTATGTGAATCTAACAATCTGTACTCTGTTAAAAACCTTCTGTAGTCTGAACTCTATGTGGATCTAATAATGTGTGATATGTTGAAATCTGGCTGTGAGAGACATAATAGGAAACGGAGCCTCTTTTTTACGAACTCTTTGTTCCCAGCTGTTTTATTTTCCACAAAAGTAATTGTGAATATCTATCACCTTTCCTGTCTTTAATTAATTGTGAATATCTATCACCTTTCCTGTCTTTAATTAATTGTGAATATCTATCACCTTTCCTGTCTTTAATTAATTGTGAATATCTATCACCTTTCCTGTCTTTAATTAATTGTTAATATCTATCACCTTTCCTGTCTTTAAT
>NW_013679419.1:0-1670 GCF_000517525.1 Limulus polyphemus
GAAGCCGGCAAAAATTAGGCTGAAAGAAATGGAAATTAGATTCAACACTGCGGCAAAATAACAACTTTGAATTTAATCGATATATTAAAGTTCCACCATTCGATGAAAATGAAGTTGATAAATATTTCCAACATTTTGAGAAGGTTGCCCAAACCATGGAATTGCCCATCGAAAAATGGTCATTATCTTTACAATGTGTCTTAAATAGTAAAGCACAAGACGCTTATGCCACTCTCTCTTTAGAAGATTGTACGAATTAAGATAAGGTTAAAGCAGCTATTTTCAAAGGATACGAATTAGCACTGGAGGCTTATCGACAAAAGTTTAGAGGTTATCGCAAACAAGATAATCAAACTTGTATGGAATTTACCCAAGAAAAGAGGTTTTTTTCTTTTCATCCAAGTAAGTTTTGAGGTCGTCACGTGCACAACGTTTAAATTCCTCAATTAGACATAATTGTCTTAGTTTGTTTAAACTATTACCAATATGTATAGAATTACATCATCGATCAAAATGTTGATACACTACAGGAAGCAGCTGCTCTTTCCGATGACTACACTTTAACACATAAAACCATTTTTCATAAAAATAAATTCCTACCATCTCAACAAAACCCTGTATCTGTTCAATCCACTACATTTGAGGATTTTTAAAAAAAAATCCAGGTCCTCAAGTTTGAAATCTCTTGACAGTCAGGATAAAGGCTGGTGTAATCAGCGAGGAATTTAGACCTTTTGTGTGCGTTGGTTCTGTGTCTGTGACAAATGACAATGGCAATACCATATCCATACGTATTTTACGTGACACTGGGGCGACTCAATCATTGTTGTTAGAAGGTGTATTGCCTTTAGGTTCGAGTTCTGCAACTGGTAAGTATGTTATTGCTCAGGGTATTGAGGGTGGCTTGGTTAATGTTTTTATTCATGATATTTATTTTGCATCAGGCCTAGTTTCGGGACCAGTTGTGGTTGGGGGAAGACCTACTCTGCCAATTAAGGGTGCATCATTGTTGTTGGGAAACGATTTGTCTGAGTGAAAAGTTGTTGCCCAACCTAAAATGGTTAACTATCCGACAACTGTTCCATCTAAGGATGATGTGGTAGTTGAGGAGAATTCCGACGTGTTTCCCCCGTGTTCTGTGACTCGAGCTGAAGCTAAGATATTAAGCCAAAAACAATTAACGGGCATAGATTCAGAAGACGATACTATAGATTTGTCGTAGATATTCTTTGGATCCGACGAGGATATTGTGAATAATTGGCTTACTGATGACTCCTCAGTGAAGAAAAACGATGGACGTGAGGGATCTGATTCACCTGGTGAAATCCCGTTTATTAAAAGCTGAGAGCTGAGCAGAAAAAAAAAACAGATCTGCAGATCTCTTGCTTATTTAAATATTTAAAAGATGAACTGAAGAAAGTTCCAAATGGTTATTTTATCAAAAACGGTGTGCTAATGAGGAAATGAAGGCCTCCAGAAGTGCTAGCTTCAGAGGATTGAGCTGTTTTTATCAAATCGTTGTTCTCAAAGCATATCGTTGGGAAATAATAAAAGTTGCTTATGAAATTCCAATGGGAGGTCATTTAGGTATCAACAAGACATGTGACAAAATTATGAGGTATTTCTTGTCGCCAAAAATCAGGCAAGACGTTTCTCAGTTTTGCAAAACT
>NW_013679419.1:1981-4742 GCF_000517525.1 Limulus polyphemus
TAATCCTTTAAATAGTGTATTATATATAATGTAATATTGCCAATGTATACACACACACACACATAAGACATTATATATATGTATATATAATGTCTTAATTAAAAATTGTATAAAGCCAATTCTTAATTATCTAAGAAGGGAGTTGTAACGAATTTGTTGCTATGTATTTATTTCATCATGAACGTTGCTTAGATTAAGTTTATATTTAAAAATATGCGTAACTTATAGTGTTGGATATATATTGCGTGTAAAGAATTTGTTATACATTTATTTTCATGTCAACGTTAGTTGGGATTGAGTTTATATTTAAAAATATGCGTAACTTATAGTGTTGGATATATATTGCGCGTAAAGAATTTGTAATACATTTATTTTAATGTCAACGTTAGTTTGGATTGAGTTTATATTTAAAAACATACCGAGCTTACAGTGTTAGTTACATACTCCTTCTTTTCAAATATCCACTTGAGCCTATTCAATTACTTTAGAATTTCAGTTGACAAGCCAAACTATCTTATCTATCAGTATCGTACTAGTATTCTTTCTTCTGAAGAACCTCTGTTCTTTTTGTCAAAGTGCACTCAAGCTGATTCAATTACTTTAGAACCATGCTTTGACGGAATAAATTATTTTCTTATCTCATTTTCTACTGTTAGTTTCACTCTTAGCATATTAAACATTAGGCCTATGTCAATCGTTAGATCTATCACTCTGTTACGATTGTTCCGTACGATTCTTAAATTCTTCCCGAGGAACTTCAGAGATACAAGTCATTTCTTAAATAAAACTAGTTTATTCTTTCTCAAAACAACTTTGCAATACACAGAAGTTCCACAGTCACTTTCACTTAAACACATGCTATAATTCACAATGATTCACGCACTTTTCTTATGGTCACTACCGCTCACTTGACTCAATTATTTGTCTCTATCTCTCTATCTGCAATCACATCTCAACTTTATTTGCCGGACTTATATACTAAAATAGAGAGCGCCGAGAAAAGACTAGAGTTTCCAGGAAAGTGATGATCCTTCTAGAACTCATGACGTGTTACTAGCGTCACATAACTTCCGCTGTCGTAACACTGCCCCTTCCTTAGTATTGTTCATCCCGAACAATAGCCACTTACGTTAAACCAATAGATAATTAACAATAACTTAATTATATGTACAGAATATACAAACACAAATTAAAATTCAACAAAATCTCTTAATTTTACAGGACGTATCTTCTTCCGTACTGGACTCCATCTCGTTGGCTTCTGCTTCACATGGGGTTCATCTGCTCCATCAGGAAATGTCTCATTATCGGTAACAGTCACATCAGTGGTAGTTTCTTCATCGACTGTGGCTTTTTCAGGTGACACGTCTTCAGCAGCATCATTTTTTCTATTGTTCCCTTCATTCCAACTGAAATGTTCTGGACCGTGATAATGCCAAAGCATGTTGGCATACACCACCTTTGGTTTACCTCGCCAACCACATTTTATTCGGAACGTCACATCTGAGAGACGATACACTATGTCATATGGGCCTTCCCATAGAGATGATAACTTAGGAGAGTTCCCTTTGGTCTTCCTGAGATTATATAACCACACCTGGTATTCTGGTACAAAGCTGACTTCAATAGATCTCTTATCATAACAAAGCTTCAGGGAATCAGCAGACGTTTTCAAGTTAGAACGCACTTGATGGTGAATATCATCCATCCTTTCAGATAAAACTTTCACGAACTCTGACACATTTTCAGGCAATTCATCTTAAGGTGGGCGTCCTGTTATCAGATCCACTGGCAACTGGAGTTCCCGACCAAACATCATCTTTGCTGGAGTGTATCCAGTGGCTTCATGCTCTGTTGTTCTATAGGCCACAAACAGTGGAGGGAGTAAGACATCCCAGTCATCTTGGTAGCTGTTACAAACATTTGCCAATTCCTGTCCAATTGTACTTTTCTACCATCCCATCAGACTGTGGGTGAAGTAGCATTGTCCTGGTCTTTCGGATGCCAAACAACTTGCAGCATTCTTGAAACACAGCTGATTCAAAGTTACGGCATTGATCTGAATGCAGTTCGTATGGCATACCAAATCTGAAGAAGAAATCACTAATAGTCGAAGCTATAGTTTTAGCTTCCTGATTTGGTATTGCATATGCCTCAGGCCACTTGGTGAAATAATCCCTCACCACACAAATGTACTTGTTTCCAGCACGAGTTTGGGGCAGAGGACCAGCAATGTCAATGGCTACTCTTTCCATTGGTGTGCCAACTTGATATAACTTCATTGGCGCACGTCCCTTATGCTTGGGTCCCCTTTTAGCACAACATGTACTGCAGGTCCTGCACCATTCTTCCACATCTTGCCTAATACCTATCCAGTAAAATCTGTGTCGTAGGTGACTCAAGGTTTTCTTAACTTTGAGATGTCCTCCTGTTAAAGTATCATGGGATTGACGCAGCACAACTTCCAGTAACTTCCTCGGTATAACCGTTTGACAGATCGTCACTTTCCCATCTGCAGTTTACCATCTCCGGAGAAGAATACCATCTTCAAGCTTCAACTGGTCCCATTGTGCCCAATAGTTCTTTGTCACAGGGCTTTGACTAGACACCTCCCAAGCAGTGCGCAAAACACTTGGTTTTAGAAAATCAATTATTGGCTTCAAATCTTGGTCTTTCTCCTGTTCTGCTTTGATATTTGGTTCCACTTCACCATCATCAACTCTTTCAGTCACCTTGACTTCAGCTTGATGGCACCTGGTTA
>NW_013679419.1:5336-8124 GCF_000517525.1 Limulus polyphemus
TAGTTACATGGATATACAACAGTCAGTACTATCATATTTATATAGAAGTAGTCACATAGACATACAACAGACAGTACAATTATATTTATATAGAAGTATTTATATGGACATACAAAAGACAGTACTGTTATATTTGTATGGAAGTAGTTACATGAATATATGAAAGACAGTACAATCATACTTATATAGAAGTAGTTACATGGACATACAACAGACAGTATTATTATATTTATATGTAAGTACTTACATGAACACACATAAGACAGTATTTTTAATATAGAAGTAGTTACATGGACATACAACAGACAGTATTATTATATTTATATGTAAGTACTTACATGAACACACATAAAACAGTATTTTTAATATAGAAGTAGATACATGGACTTACAACAGAAAGTAATATTATATTTATATAAACCTAGTCACGTGGACATACAACAAACAGTACAATTATATTTATATAGAAGTAGTTACATGGATATACAACAGTCAGTACTATCATATTTATATAGAAGTAGTTACATAGACATACAACAGACAGTACAATTATATTTATATAGATGTAGTTACACGGACATACAACAGATAGTAATATTATATTTATATAGAAGTAGTTACATGGACATAGAACATACAGTACTATTTTATTTATATAGAAGTAGTTATATGAACATACAACAGACAGTGCTATTATGTTTATATCGAAGAAGTTACATGGACATAAAACAGACAGTACTATTATGTTTATATCGACGAAGTTACATGGACAAACAACAGACAGTACTATTATGTTTATATATTAGTAGTAACATCCACTTACAACAAACAGTACTATTGTGTTTATATAGAAGTAGTTACATGTACATAAAACAGACAGTACTATTGTGTTTATATAGAAGTAGTTACATTTACGTAAAACAGACAGTGCTATTATATTAATATAGAAGTAGTTACATGGACATACAACAGACAGTAATATTATATTTATATAGAAGTAGTTACATGGACATGCAACAGACAGTACATTTATATTTATATAAATATAGTTACACGGACTTACAATAGAGAGTGATATTATATTTATATAGAAGTAGTCACGTGGACATAGAACAGACAGTACTATTATATTATATGGAAGTAGTCATGTGGACACAAAACAGTCAGTACTATTATGTTTATATATAAGTAGTAACATCCACTTACAACAAACAGTACTATTGTGTTTATATAGAAGTAGTTACATGTACATAAAACAGACAGTACTATTATATTTATATAGAAGTAGTTACATGGACATACAACAGACAGTAATATTATATTTATATAGAAGTACTCACATGGACATACAACAGACAGTACTATCATAATTATAAACAAGTAGTTACCTTGACATACAATATACAGTGCTATTATATTTATATAGAAGTATTTACATTGACTTACAACAGACAGGACTATTATGTTTATATAGAAGTACTTACATTGATATAAAACAGACAGTACTGTTATATCTGTATAGAAGAGTTTACATGGACATACAACAGACAGTACTGTTATATCCATATAGTAGTAGTTACATGAAGATACAAAATACAGTACTATTATATTTGTATAGAAGTAGTTACATGGACAAACAACAGACAGTACTATTCTATATATATATTGAGTAAACATGGTTATTAAAAATTCAACTTCTTGTTATATGTGTTTCTCATCATAAATAAAGGTTTCTTTAGGTTCAAGAAATGGATATTTGTAAACTCACGTTGTTTTCTCAACATCATTAACATAACATAATGTTTAGGTACAACAAGGGACTGTTGGTTAATCATGGCTGTCCCATCCTCTAAACTACACTAAAACTATTAAATAATAAAAAAAATCTTAAAACTAGCCCTTATGAAACATATAATTTTCTAGCTTTCTCTTAAAGTCATTTAAATTCACTGCCTTTTCAACATCCGAACTCTACCCATTCCAATGGCCAACTATCGTATTAGAAAAATTAAACTGTTATACCTAAAGATGACTCTTACCTTGCCAAAATTGATATTTGTGTCCCCTACTCCTACTATTCTCAATGTTAGGTATAAAAAAGTTTATACATCAACACTATCAATTACCTTTACAATTTTAAACCCCTCAATTAGATCACTTTTAACTCTTTCTTTTTTAACATAAACGAAAAAACAATCGAAAAAATCGTGACAGGGATATAGTTTTTAAGGGGAAGAAACTTTACCAGACTGGGGTGTTCAGGGATATTAATATCCCCCTTTGCTCCGTTCGCGGATATTGATATTGAACTGTTCTTCACTTATGTCGTAGTCAGATGAGTAGGACTCTGAGTGGTTAGCTGTTGTGGGTATCAAGATCGTCAGTTGGTCAGTCTGAATAGTTTCCTACTTTGATTTGCTTAAAGGACTCTGAGTGGTTAGCTGTTGTGGGTATCAAGATCGTCAATGGTGCAGTCTTAATAGTTTCCTACTTTGATTTGCTTGGAATTGTGTCTTCAGATTCGTTTTCTCGTGGGTTTCTGTCGCCGTTTTTTTTTTCTGAAACTTCATCTGGTGCTGTTGAGTTTCTTGGTCATGGTCTGGTGTTGTTTTTCCAATTGTTATTTGGATATCCTGGTTTCTCGTGACTGACGGACTGATCTCGTTGGTCTTTGTGTGTTTGGTCTCGAGATTGTTGATTGGTGGATTGTCTGTTTGCTTATGTGTTGAAAGAGAGGTGTTGTTGTGTTGTGATGTTTGTCTGTAGTGTCTTTCAGTTTTAAAATGTA
>NW_013679420.1:0-1926 GCF_000517525.1 Limulus polyphemus
GTGGTAGTACCTTTCTTACAGGGCATTGGGCAAAGACAGAGTGGTAGTACCTTTCTAGCAGGGCACTGGGCGGAGACAGTGTGGCAGTACCTTTCTAACAAGGTATTGGGCACAGACAGTGTGGTAGTACCTTTCTATCAGGGAACTAGGCACAAAGAGTGTACTAGTACCTTTCTAACAAGGTATTGGGCACAGAAAGTGTGGTAGTACCTTTCTAACAGGGAACTAGGCACATACAGTGTGGTAGTACCCTTCTAACAGGGAACTAGGCACAGACAGTGTGGTAGTACCCTTCTAGTAGGGAACTAGGCACAGACAGTGTACTAGTACCTTTCTTTTAACAAGGTATTGGGCACAGAAAGTGTGGTAGTACCTTTCTAACAGGGAACTAGGGACAGACAGTGTGGTAGTACCTTTCTAACAGGGAACTAGGCACAGACAGTGTGGTAGTACCCTTCTAACAGGGAACTAGGCACAGACAGTGTGGTAGTACCTTTCTAACAGGGAACTAGGCACAGACAGTGTGGTAGTACCCTTCTAACAGGGAATTAGGCACAGACAGTGTGGTAGTACCTTTCTAACAGGGAACTAGGGACAGACAGTGTGGTAGTACCCTTCTAACAGGGAACTAGGGAGTGTTGTTAAATTGTTCATTATAGATAATGAAATATGGGAAAGAAAGACTGTGCTTATTTAACAGGCCCTCATGTGCCAGTGTTCTGTTGAATAACTTAAAGTAATAAGGTGAGTGAAATCTGTCAGCGCATCACGAGCTTAACGGCCAAGCACAAGAAGCATGGAAGTCTCCAAATGTAACATAGGGCTATTCAGGAACTTTTTAGAACCACCCTGGTAAATATGATGCAGCAAGCCGAGTACAACACTATGCCTGTAGCTTCCTTTAAAGTGTTCCTGTCTGCTTATCCTACTGCTGACTATCGTAATGTTTCGACCTTCCCTACCGAATCGCAGGTGAAATCGTTCATGTCTCAATTGAAAGCTAAACGTAAAAAGGTGATAGCAGAAGCATAAAAGGTTGGCAATTGCTTAATTAATGACGCTGATAATGTGGCTTTATTGATATATATTGAATCTACTTCCAGCAGGTAGACCTTAGAACTAGCTAGTATAGAGACTTGAAGATGTTGTATTTCACTTAAAAATTTATCTATTAACAAAATACGTCCAAAACCACCCTATGTGGGATTTTACGGATTGAATATACTTTGATATTCAACAAATTGTAGTGTAAACACATACCTTGGCTCCTGAGAACGTGTTTAAATTGTATTTGTACATACAAATAAAAGGGAATTTTGTTCAATTAAAAGAAACGAGGTAGTTGAAAACTATTCTGCTTTGTCGAGAAGTGCTTGCGATTTTATTTACGAAAACAAAAGTTAATTGTTAAATGTGTACAATATACTCGCTTCTGTAAATCATGTCTTCCATGTACTTATTGGATCCAATTAACAACGAAAAACTCACCAGTGCTAAGAAACGTATGAACACCCGAACTCAAAGACAGTAACACCTTCGCACAGCTTTACCAAATGTGCCATTTTGGATGTTTAAAGGCAGAAAATAAACAGTCAACCAATAGCGTCGTGCCACGTATTTAGATAATAACTGAAACAATATCTCTCTAATCTCTAGATAATCCTTCAAAAGTTTCTCTTTACAAAACCCAACACATCACTTGTTTTATCTACATTTTCGGAAGGTCTGGCATGGCTGATGGTTAGGTCTCTCGAAGGTCTGGCATGGCTGATGGTTAGGTCTCTCGAAGGTCTGGCATGGCCTGATGGTTAGGTCTCTCGAAGGTCTGGCATAGCCTGATAGTTAGGTCTCTCGAAGGTCTGGCATAGCCTGATAGTTAGGTCTCTCGAAGGTCTGGCATAGCTGATGGTTAGGTCTCTCAAAGGT
>NW_013679420.1:2843-7174 GCF_000517525.1 Limulus polyphemus
CCTCGAAAGTCTGGCATGGCCTGATGGTTAGGTCTCTCGAAGGTCTGGCATGGCCTGATGGTTAGGTCTCTCGAAGGTCTGGCATGGCCTGATGGTTAGGTCTCTCGAAGGTCTGGCATGGCTGATGGTTAGGTCTCTCGAAGGTCTGGCATGGCTGATGGTTAGGTCTCTCGAAGGTCTGGCATGGCTGATGGTTAGGTCTCTCGAAGGTCTGGCATGGCCTGATGGTTAGGTCTCTCGAAGGTCTGGCATGTCCTGATGGTTAGGTCGCAATCTCCGAATATGCCCGTCCTTTCAGCCGTGAGGGCGTTATAGTGTGACGGTCAATCCCCCTATTCTATTCGTTGGTAAAGAGTAGCCCAAGAGTTGGCGGTGGGTGGTTTTAGTTAGCTCCCTTCCATCAAGTCTATCACTTCAAGATTAAGAATGGTTAGCGCAGATAGGTAGCTTTAGGTGAAACCACAAAAACAAACAATCAGAACCACACAAAGTGTGTGGAAGCCTGGGGCCTCCTAATTGTCCGGCCCTCCAATAAAGGATAGATTAAAGCGGCGGTGTGTGTGTGTGTAACTAACATGTTCTGTGCATCATTTGCTGGGTGTATGGTGGTGAATGAAACTGTAAAAAAAAACAACTTGTATCTTCTTTTTGTAGTAATCGTTATTCTAGTTATCAGTAAAATAGTTAAAACTAGTATTACGTACTGCTAACTGGTTATGTTATCTTTTATCCAAAGGCTGGGGAACTGAATGTAGAACGTCATGATTCTCAACAGAAGGTACCACTTCAACCACAGAGCGGAGCTAGGGGACCCCCACCCCTTCCACCACAAGTACCTACTAGTGCACCTCAACAGAGAGCACCATCAGCTCCGCCACAAGTAAGTGGTGGTATTACTCATCAGAGGGCGCAAGCATCAACAACACTGGTTAGTGGGCCTCCTCCTTCTGGCACACCTCCCCTGCGAGCCTCTCAAACTTCAGCGGGAAGTATAGAATCAGGAACGCCCTCATCGCAACAGCCTCAGGTTCAGCGTGGCGGTCAACCGGCGGTACCCCCACGACCCCCAGAACGCGGAACTAGCTCCCTCTTTCGACGTGATTCACAGTCGTCTTCAGAAAAACGCCCAGAAGACTCAGAAGACACCATGAAACATCTCCGTAAAACATTCGCCGGTATATTTGGAGACATGTAGGCATTGAGCAATCTTCTATTTATTTATTTATTTTTAGGCTTTCGAAAAGAATTTGTTTTATAGCGTGCGTCGAGTAATCGTGTATTTGTTGTATCTGTAGATGGGCATTTAATTTTCTCATTTGAAACCATTGTTAGCTAGAATAACAATAGATCAAACTAGGTGTCATGGAGTTTCTCGTGAAACTAATAATGATGTAACGAAACTAAAGAATATCTGATACGTAAAAGGATTAAACACTACAAGTTTGGAGTTTTACATCCTTCCGATTTCATTTAATTACAACATTCAACAATGGTTCCAAAAGAGATCTTTTGAATGTAAACTTGATTAGTCTGATAAACAGAGTAAAATTGAATGAAAGAACAACGTTTCACTAGGTTAACCTGGCATCATCAGGTACGTCAACTAGATCTGTTGAATGTTTTACATATTGTAGGTATGTTGTAAAATTACCTTTTTTTAAACTCCAGGAGGTCAGTGAAATCAGCAAGTGATAAAATACCTGTAAGAAAAGCTCACGTGTTTAGATAAATGGTATATCACAATAGTCTGTGTTTACAAAACGTGAGACTTGGTAGTTTTTTCACGTCTCATGAGCCTTCAGATTATTGATTAGTGCCTTTAAGGCTGTTGTTTTTTGGTTTTGGTTTTCTTATCAAATACTGTCAAGATGTTGTAAACGGTTAACGTGCCTGTTTTTTTTTTTGTTTTTTTTAAGCAATAAGGTATTGGGTTAATTCAAGGCAATGTTGAACGTAAACTTATGAAGGTTCTAAAGCAAGGCTATTTTCTCCTCTTTTTTTTTGGTTTTGGTTTTCTTATCTAGGTCTTATAAAACGTTTCACGTGCCTGTTTGTATTGGGTTAATTCAAGGCAATGTTGAACGTAAACTTATGAAGGTTCTAAAGCAAGGCTATTTTCTCCTTTTTTTTTGGTTTTTTTTTTTATCTAGATCTTATAAAACGTTTCACGTGCCTGTTTGTATTGGGTTAATTCAAGGCAATGTTGAACGTAAATCTATGAAGATTATAAAGCAAGGATATCCATTCTAATGTCACTTAAGTAAATTAATGAACTAAATTATAATATAACTAAAAGAAAACCGTGTTCTAAATCCTTTCATGTGGAATATATGGGAAGGTGGATATGGGAGCTGCAGCTGTATATCAGGGGGGCTTCTGGGTCTCCAAATTGTTAGTTTTATACAGAGGAGTACACAAGGGGGGAGGAAGTAGCCCCCCAAATAACTATGCATACAGAATTGGTCATTTTGGCGAGGGTAATGCTTCTTATTTCTATGCATAAGATGTATGTTGAATGTGTTGATATGGTTTACATAGGAATATGTACGTGTCCATCCCCTCAAGCGGTCAAATTTAAGTTCTTGCATACGACACTTTCCTTGTGAGCTAGAACCGACCATCACTAGATAGGCAACGGTGGCACAAAAAGTATTAATATTATAAATCTCACAAGAGATGGGTAAGACGGCCCCATCTATATGTACGCCATTGATTCAAGAGTTACGTTTTCCTTGCTGATGTTATCTTTGGCTTGACGAGGTAAAGGGCTTCGTTGTCTTATATTTATTTCGAGAACTCTAGTTTTAATAAATTTGTGTTCATAGTACGGTGAACGTATAGTCAGTGTTACAGCTTAAATGTTCCTTATTCTTCTCTTTAGAGAATAATCGGTGATTTAAAGCCTTAATTCTACGTAGTGTGTGTATTACGTGTAACATCTACGTAGTGTGTGTATTACGTGTAACATGTACTTATTCACCATCACAATCTATTTATAGGTATATATATATATATATATATCGGTTTTTCTTATATGAAGTTGTCCTTTTGTGTTGTTTTTCATGTGGCTCCATCTATTAGAACAAATTGATAATATCTGAGTAAAGTAGATTTTTGGTATAACTGTGAGGTACTTCTAGTGACGTAAAGTATTTATTATGTACAGTGTTTTGTTTGGTGTTACATTTCTTATTGTCTCTGCCTATTACTACATATATCAAACAAGTATAATTGTTAGGGACTTTTATCAGATATTTAAAGAATCACACCATTGGTTTGACATTGACACAGTTTTGTCTTACTAGAGCGTGTTGTTGTGAGAAGGTAATGTCATTTTTGGATTAGATCGAAAGATAAGTAGTTAACTGTATGTGGCATGTTGTAGGAAGCTACAGTTGAAGGGATAGTTTCATCTTTGATAGATGTTGTACATGTGTGATGTTGTAAAAATAAAAAAATAACAGAAACCTGATACAATCATGAAATAATAAACTCATAATTAAAGGATTCATTATTAACTTTCAATACTTTCCAGTTTCAGTGCACTGAAATCAATAGCAGAAAATCAGTTGATGGGATAACGTGTATCTTTTGTTTCCGTAGCTCCCTTTCTGACACCTGTTGACGAGAATATTTTTTGCTTCTCTCAGTTTTAGGCATGGATAAAGTTATATAATCGTTTGTACAGGCTATCAGATCACAAATATCTAATACTTTACCCCTCTTTCGTTTGCCCTTATTATTCCTGCAGGATGAAAAGGCGTAGAAACCTAAAAACCCGCGAGAAAATACTGACTTTTTATGTAGTTGCAGTTCTTATGTTTGTTTTCTGTATTTCAATAACACAAACTAAAAACCGACTAATAAAAATTACGATGAACACCAGGCCTAACATTTTCCATTGAGGAGAAACGTCCGTGTTTCTATTTTGTTTTTACAGTTGTATTTCATATATATTCAAATAATGTTTATTTAGAAAATTAATTAATTTCTAGTGAAAACAGGTTGAATAGAAAAGAATTTAACATATTGTTAGAAACGTGTTGTTTCTTTCTATAACCGGACAAAATACTTTATTAATTGGAACTTACTTTATAGTGATTATAAACAGATTGTTAGAAACGTGTTGTTTCTTTCTATAACCGGACAAAATACTTTATTAATTGGAACTTACTTTATAGTGATTATAAACGTATTGTTAGAAACGTGTTGTTTCTTTCTATAACCGGACAAAATACTTTATTAATTGGAACTTACTTTATAGCGATTATAAACATGTTGTTAGAAACGTGTTGTTTCTTTCTATAACCGGACAAAATACTTTATTATTT
>NW_013679420.1:7926-8887 GCF_000517525.1 Limulus polyphemus
GGTTATGTGTACTGTATAGGAACTATTTCCAGGGTTATGTGTACTGAATAGGAACTATTTCCAGGGTTATGTGTAATGTATAGGAACTATTTCCATTGTTATGTGTACTGAATAGGAATTATTTCCAGGGTTATGTGTACTGTATAGGAACTATTTCCAGGGTTATGTGTACTGTATAGGAACTATTTCCATATCAAGATAATGACTTGTCGCTTAAATACGATCCGTTTATTGCAAACTTCTGTCTTTAATATAGGGCAATACTGCCAGGTTAGGTGTAACTACACCCTAATGCACAAAGCTATAAACGAGTCCCTCCGACAGAAAATATTACTGTGATAAAGCTATATATCCTGTTACTAATAGCAAACAAAGGTTAACAGCTACAACCGAAGAAACTGGAGTCAGATCAACATTTCCTGATGGATCCTTGTGTCTTTGGTTGGTATTTGAAAATATTTATCAAAATAAATCATCTAGGGCTGACATCGCCATCCTTGTGGTGTTAAGATGGTAACCATGGACAACAGAACGACAACACAGAGCTTGGAACATCGTTCTTTGATGAAAGTTTGTCACAGTTAATCCACCAAAATTATTTTAAACTAAACAATAAATATTCCAGATCTGGTTTAATCTAAACAATAAGTATTCAAGATCTGTTTTAAACCAAACAATAAGTATTCAATATCTATTTTAAACTAAACAATAAGTATTCTAGATCTATTTTAAACTAAACAATAAGTATTCAAGATCTGTTTTAAACCAAACAATTAGTACTCAAGATCTGTTTTAAAATAAACAATACGTATTCCAGATGTATCTTAAAACAAACAGTAAGTATTCCAGACCTATTTTAAAACAAACAATAAGTATTCAAGACATGTTTTAAACTAAATAAAAAGTATTTTAGATCTGTTTTAAACAAAAGTAAGTATTCAAGATATGTTTTAAATTAAAC
>NW_013679421.1:0-1515 GCF_000517525.1 Limulus polyphemus
CAAAGTGTTATGTTGAAAGTATTCACCGTTTCGGGTGTTGCTTAGTTCTAACGTGCTGAGTTGTTGATCAGAAGGTTCGAGCTGTAACACGTCGATGAGCACGCTCCGTACTTTCAGCTGTGATTTTGGTCAGTAGTTCTAAATTACGAATGGAAATGTCTAAACTTCAGATTCTTTGACCTAGATGCTAAACTCACGTTGAAAAATATCACCAATATTTAATTTTTAAAAATTTTAATACATATTGAAACACATGTTTTAGAAGAAACAAAAGTGTGTTTATTTGTCTGTATCTTTTTATAGGCAATGATGAATTGAGAGACAATCAGGGGTTAAATTGGGGCAGAATGGTCTGAAACGGCGTTCCATCTCTTGAGGATTCAAGCCATTAGCGATCTTGGTCTTCTCACTGGAATGTCAAAGTGGATCTTAAAAGGGAGGTCCACCTCTTTCAAAATTCCAATTTAACCACTGGAGACAATTAAAGAGAGTGTGTTAATGTTGTACCTAAAACAAATACTTAAGTCCAGGAGTTTCTTCTGTCTTCTCATACAACTATGAGTTTCATCTATCTAAATAAACGTTTAAAATTTTGTAGATTTAGGCTCATATACTTCCAACAAGTTGAATGCTTCTGAGTTGAGGCGCCATCTAGTGACTGAAACTATTTTCTTTGCGGGGAATTTGAAATTGTACTTATGATTTATAGAATTATATAAATGAGCAAAATTTTTATTGTTATTTTAGCTGGAGTTCAGGAATTGATAATTTCAGTGAGTACAGTGCAATTAGCTAATTGTATAGCTTTTCGCTTCACAACACAAGTTAATATTTAAATTGTTTTTTAATAAAGAAACACCAGAAACAATATTAGTTTCATTTCGCTATTGCTGTTATGATTTTACATTACTGTGTAGCCAAAGCCAATATGTTGTGTTCTTTATTAGAACCAAATACAGGACCAGCTAAATCGCCCCATATCTAATTTTTATAGTAACAAAAACAGTTAAGAGTCGTCAAATCTTAATTACGTAGTCGCACGTGCTTTATATTCATGCCAAAACATTCTCAATTTACAGCACGCAAAGTTGTGCCATAATCAATACCAACAGGTATACATATGATGCCTTACGAATTTAGTTAGAAAATAATAGATTTTCACTTTGTAAATCATCGAACAATTGACACGAAGTTTTGTTGGTCAGAAAATATGTTAAAGGTTGATGACAATGGACCACAACAGTACCAAGTTTTTCATGTCCATTCTCCGTGGACTTTGTTGTTAGCGTACTCGACTAGCAAGCTGAGGACCGCGGGTTTGAATTCCTGTCCCAAAACATGCTCGCCTTTTCAGATGTGGGGGGCGTTATGACGTGACGATCAATCCCACAGTTTCTTGATAAAGTATAGCCCAAGAGTTGGCGGTGGGTGTTGTTGACTAGCACCCTTCCCACTAGTCTATCACTTCAAAATTAAGGACAGTTAGCGCAGATAGCCTCGAGTAACTTTGCGAAA
>NW_013679421.1:2412-8114 GCF_000517525.1 Limulus polyphemus
TTCCTTATATTAGCCCCCCTACAGTCAGACAATAACCTTTCCTTATATTAGCCCCCCTACAGTCAGACAATAACCTTTCCTTATATTAGCCCCCCTACAGTCAGACAATAACCTTTCCTTATATTAGCCCCCTACAGTCAGACAAGAACCTTTCCTTATATTAGCTCCCCAAAGTCAGACAAGAACCATTCCTTATATTAGCCCCTACAGTCAGACAAGAACCTTTCCATATATTAGCCCCTACAGTCAGACAATAACCTTTCCTTATATTAGCCCTACAGTCAGACAATAACCTTTCCTTATATTAGCCCCCTACAGTCAGACAATAACCTTTCCTTATATTAGCCCCCTACAGTCAGACAATAACCTTTCCTTATATTAGCCCCCCTACAGTCAGACAATAACCTTTCCTTATATTAGTCCCCCTACAGTCAGACAATAACCTTTCCTTATATTAGCCCCCTACAGCCCCTTAGAGAAGAGTTTGAGGTAAGAAAGTGAGGTAACTTTTGTAACCTTCGGTGAAACGTGATGTTTTGGAGTTAATGTTTAAAAGTCCTCTTCAGCAACATTTGATTAGATATGTAATTTGAAGATAGCTTTGATATACCGAAACATCTGTTAGCAAAGTTATTGCACAGATGAACCGATGTTTTCATTTATGAACGTTATATTTTAAGATCTGTGCAATAACTTAGCTAACAGATGTTTCCGTATATCTAAACTATGTTCAAGTTTTGTACAAGGAAAAACCCTTTCAAATATGTAATTATTCGCTGTAACTAATTATAATTAATAATTAATTAAGTGATACTTAACTTTTAACGACAAGAACGTAATATGCTCAATTTGCATACGATCTCTGCATATGTTGCATCGAACAGTGATTGCGTTATTTCTTTACGCATGCGTGAATGCACTTTCTTATTACTATATAGGTCCGTTTTACCTTTATCGTTAGTTGTTAAAGGTCGTGGTGGTGGTGGTCGATTGTGAGACGTTATAAATTAAGTGTATTGCTTTAATAAGTATAATTCTTAAACGGAATGTTTAACACATTTTATGCTATCCTCGCTATCTTTATTTAACACATTTTTACGGGGGCTGGAATACCAACTCCAGGAGATAAGTACACCTTATCACTCCCAGTAGTTTGCTATGAACGACATTACTATTTCTTTAATTAATCATTTATTTTTTCACAACTGCTGCAGGAAGTGAAAGATGTTCGACCTGAGGCATGAGTTCTGTGTCGAGACGCCATCTATAATCGTCATGTGCTGTTGTTTTTACCCAGATGGCAGTGTTCCGTATCGGAACACATTTTCTTCTGGTATCAAAACTGTTTTATAATTATATTATTTTCTTAAGTAAAGATGAAGGGGTTAGAAAGTCGGAGTGCAAGTAGATGGCGTGATCATGTTTTTTTAAGGAGGTAAACTAGTCGTCACATGACCATGTATTTATATGATTATACAGTATTTGTTTTTCACACACCCGAGAATGACGTCGAAACGTGTAGAGTATATTATGTTGATGTTTAAATATTTACACAAGTTATTTGAATTTTAACTTTTTAATATTAACTGTGGTTATTTGAGTACAGTACAATTTATGTGTGAGGATGAAATCCCGGTATGAAAGTCTTTCCAGACCATAACCACGTACTCGAGGTGCCGTTTGGGCCCTATTTGTACAGATACGTCAGTCTTGGTCATTGGACCGTGTACTGGAGCTGCCGTGTGGGATTTACTTGTACAGATACGTCAGTCTTGGTCATTGGACCATGTACTCGAGCTGCCGTGTGGGATTTACTTGTCAGATACGTCAGTCTTGGTCATTGGACCATGTACTCGAGCTGCCGTGTGGGTTCTACTTGTACAGATATTCAGTCTTGGTCATTGGACCGTGTACTCGACCTGCCGTATGGGTCCTACTTGTACAGATACCTCAGTCGGAGTCATTGGACCGTGTACTCGAGGAGTTGCGTATAAGGCTTTTTATTGATACACATTTGTGTTTTTATAGATTCTGTAGAGACACGTGTTTTACTCTTCATGAACACATGTTACACACGTGTCTCTACACTATCTTTGTTTTTATAGATGCTGTAGAGACACTATAGATTCTGTAGAGACACGTGTTTTACTCTTCATGACCACGTGTCTCTACACTATCTTGTTTTATAGATGCTGTAGAGACACGTGTTTACTCTTCATGACCACGTGTCTCTACACTATCTTTGTTTTTATAGATGCTGTAGAGACACGTGTTTTACTCTTCATGACCACGTGTTACCCACGTGTCTCTACACTATCTTTGTTTTTATAGATGCTGTAGAGACACGTGTTTTACTCTTCATGACCACGTGTCTCTACACTATCTTTGTTTTTATAGATGCTGTAGAGACACATGTTTTACTCTTCATGACCACGTGTTACCCAGAGAAAGTGAGAAGTGTGGAGTTCGATCTTGCTTAAAACTCCATTTAGTTATCTGTTAAAAACTGTAAATTTTCTTTAATACGTTTTATCAGCTTTCACTTTCATAACCATTATAACTTAAACATAGCACCTTAGATAGATGCTAGGCCTATTGTTACTTGATATTGTAACTTTGTTTTAAAAATTCTTACTAATATGTTTTACCTAATAACAGGATTGACTGAAAGTGTGGAGCGTGTTCAGTGGTATATCAAACTTTGGATCTTCGGACACGCAGCCCGGTCCATAATTCCATTTAAACTTCTACCAGTTCCCCTATTCCGCGGTCTATGCTTGTTTGTTTTAATAATTCTTACTAATATGTTGTACCTAATAACAGGATTGACTGAAAGTGTGGAGCGTGTTCAGTGGTATATCAAACTTTGGATCTTCGGACAAGCAGCCCGGTCCATAATTCCATTTAAACTTCTACCAGTTCCCCTATTCCGCGGTCTATGCTTGTTTGTTTTAATAATTTTCTCACATACACTGAAATGAAACAGATCTTTAGAATTTATATTTGTGGAGAAAACTCCTAAATTTTACCTTCGTAAATCATCTGTGGATGAAGAAATCTTGTTTTTGTAGTTTGGGGTCTGTGTTTTTGAGAAATATTTTTTTTTATCTCTCAATGGTTGTCTTTTTTCACGAAAACATTTTTTTTACTTGATCTAAATGGGCCTTCAAATACTAAGTTAGTAAGTATTTTTTAAGACTAAATACTACAATTTTAAATACATCTTTGTAAGTTATATAGAAGCTGAAGACGTACATATTTAGTAAGTTGCTAGGTTTATTTATTTAATTTCTTTATTTAACGAAGAAACTGTGGAAGCTCAATTATTTGATTTTTTTCTTTGTTGATTTTATGTTGTTGTTTATGCTCATCAAAACTGACTTTTTATAGGAGCTCCAGCATCAGATGCTAAACATCGAGCAACTACCCAGTGATGCTACATGTTCAGTCCAGGATGTGCGAAGCATTTCGGTGCCGAATCGTGATTTTCAGTATTTTTCTATTTTTAAAGATTTTGCTTCCAAAAATAACAATACAGTCTCTTCACTCCCACCTGCTTTTCGAAACGGCGATTCCTCAAAATACAAACGGTTCCAGAAAACGTCTTCCGGAAGTGTTTTAAAGGAGAGTTCTGATGATTATCCTAAGTTAGAACTGGAACACTGTCGAAGAAATTACACGAGCGAAAACATCTTGACGGATTCTTTATTCACTGACCCGCCAAAAACAATTTTTAACAACGAACTCGACAGTAAAGATGATAAATTCTTGGTGATGGAGAGCGATAACAAACAAGACAGCGGACTTGACTCGGATTGTCGAGAGCACGAGCAAGATGGCAGTTTACCAATTCTTCTTGAGAGTAATCCTCGCGAAGAGAACGCCAGTCTAAGACGTATTCAAGAAACTACCTCGTTCCTTTCCCAACAAATACAATCAGATGAAAATATAGATGTTCCTGATGAGGAAGAACCGTGGGATGAATTGTTGTTACTTTTGAACGTTATTGGTCAAAAAGGGCTCGTGCTGAGAAATAGAATTGACCTTTTAGAACAAACCAATTCGTCACGACTCAAACACAGTTCTCCAGATTCTAACCACCAAGATAAAGTTTGTCATCAAGAAATGTTGCTTTGTGAGAAGAATGTGAAAACTGAATTGCCGAAGAATCTTGACAGGATGGTAAAAGGAAGAGAAAGTACAGAAAATATGTTGGACGAAACTGACCAACGTACCAGTTGCTCTCCTGAACTTGTTGAACAGTTTGTTTTCAATGAAGTGGATAACATTTCCATAAACCAACAGGATAGTAATATAACCGTCCACGGTAGCGATACTTGCCATCCTAATGTCCAGTTAGACGGAAAATCAAAAGTCTGTAAAAAATCGTGTTTAAGAAAAACTGAGGAAAGTCGGTTAAAAATATCTAACATTTTAAAAGAAAGGAACGTTATAGAACTACAAAGACAACTATTGTTGTATGTTATGGAAAATGACATTTTGAAAGCAAAGTTAAATCCAACTCTTCACCAAAGGAATACTAAACATAAAGACATTCAGAACATGGAGCAGATATTCCGCAATGATGTGGAACGTTTAAAAAAAGAAAAAATGGAACTACTTGTTAAACTTAGAGAAACAAATTTGGAATTACAAAGTGCTGTAGCTAAAGTGAGAATGTTGGAAGGTGTCTTGCAGGCAGTTCTGAACGGGAACTACAGGAGTTTGGAAGAAAACTTTGACGCAGAGAATCGAGAAGGTTCAGAAAAGTATCGGAACACCATTTCGAGGTGAACACGTGCATTTCGAATTCCAGATAACTAGTTTTCCTATGACTTTCATCTCTCTCTGATCAAGGGACCATCTGAAACAAGTAAAGATTTAGAAGCTAAATTGTAAAACTACAGTAACAAGTGTAATGACGTCAGTTCGGTTATTATTTTTAGGTTTAGGTAAATCTTGCTACTTTATTCGCAAGAAAACTCACACTTACAACTCTTCTGGAGCTCAAGGGCCACATTCTTGTCGGACGTTGTTATAAGGTAACTGGCTAAAAAGAAAATGTTATAACCGTAGAGAAATACATTTATGAAGTCGTCCAGTTCGAGACCAAAAAATACATTCTGGCATAAATTAGCCAGATATAATTCAAAATAAATTCCATTGTATTCTTCGTTACTAATAAGGTGAAATGTTAAAATAAAATGTGTAACTTTAACTCACTCTTTGTACCCACATTAGTTTCTGAGCAGTTAAACGTTGACAGCACGATCTTATTAAATTATAAACAAAAGCAGGTGATAATATTGGCCATCTGGTGTCGATAAATGATTGTGTTAAATACGATAACACTATAAACTGACTACTGTGCTGTAGGACTCTTCGAGTAAAAGCACGTTCTCACCTATCAGTTCACAGTTCTCACCTATCGGTTTACAGTTCTTACCTATCGGTTTACAGATTTACAACGTTAAACTCCGACGTTCGATTCCTCGCGGTTGATAGAGCGCTGATACTCCGTTGAGTAGCTTTGCAGTAAAAAAATATGCATTATAAAAATAAACCTACTTACCAAACAACCTTAAAGTCTAATAAACCTACTTACCAAACAACCTTAAAGTCTATTAAACCTACTTACCAAACAACCTTAAAGTCTAATAAACCTACTTACCAAACAACCTTAAAGTCTAATAAACCTACTT